>NC_134863.1:55132300-55407300 GCF_049852395.1 Peromyscus maniculatus bairdii | reverse complement strand
AATTCTATGTCTAGATTGTCAGGCAACAGGAAGAGAGAGTGACACCAGGCCTGGCTTGAGCTTCTGAAACCTTAAAGCCCACCCTTGGTGATAACACTTTTTCTGAGAAGGCCATCCCTACTCCAACAAGACATCTCCAATGAGTCTCTGGAGGTCATTTTCATTCAAACCATCACAGACCCAATGGAGACCTCCAATTCAGATGGCTTCTATGCACAATGTCTGGCTGTAGGTCTCTGCATACACTCCCATCTGCTGCCAAAAGAAGCCTCTCTGATGACAAGGCACTAATCTATGAGTATAGCAGAATATCATTAGGAATTGTTTTATTGATTTTTTTTTTCTTTCCAGTCACATTTGGTTCTACCCTCTGTCTCTGGGAAATGCAGTCTCTGGTTCCTGGTGATCCGGGCAGTGTAGAGCATGAGCTCCCTCTTATGGTGTGGGCCCCAACATAGACCAGGCATTGGTTGGCCACTCTCACAAGTTCTGTGCCACTCTTGCCCCATCACATCTGGCAAGCAGGAGAGATTATAGGTCGAGGGTTTTGTAGCTGGTTTGGTCTCCAGGTTTCTCTTTCCGCAATCTGCAGAGCACCATCTCACACCAGAGACTAGAATGCAGGGGTGAAGGCCCCATGCAGGCACCAGCTCAACCTCTCTATGTTCAGTGAACTGTGTGGATGTTGTCCTTGAGGGAGCTGGGAGAAGTGGAGGGAGAGAAAAGCGTGTTTGGGATGTATTGTATGAGTGAAGAATCCATTTTCAATAAAAAGAAAGTTTTTTAATAAATGTATGCTTGAATAAATGATATTCAAAAATTGAAGAAAAAACCCTTTTCATCTCAATTTCTGTATCTCAGCTCTATGTAAAGTATATATGAGGAGGAAAAGCCTCACTGGGCACAGCAAGTAGAGCTTAATTGTATTAATCAGACTGTACCAAGCTATACCACTGATCATGACCACTTCTAGTCTGGCACTGTAATTGAGAACTACTAAATTGTGCAACCAAAACTTGTACAATTTCTGAACAACAGCAACCACAAAAGGAATACTTTCATGTTTCAAAGTAGGTGAGTAGATTCTGGGAATGGTTTAAATAGCAGGTGATTACACTAGTTCACCAGTATATTGGACATGGACAAAATAGGTTCATTTACTGAAGCTATTTATTTTTATTCTAAGGACAATACAAGAAGACATTGCTTGCACTGTTTCTGGAGCATATTGGAAGGACATGCATCAGAGCATGCTTGAAGCATCTTCCAGACACAACAGGACTGATACAGGCAGGAAATCACAGACTATGGGGACACACTGCACAAGTTCTAACTAGGGGAATATCCCAGCACTGAAAAGGAGACATAGACACAAATCCCACCCCTAACCAAGAAGCAATTTGCAACTGATGCCTGTTGGGAATGGGAAATATAAGATTTCTCCAATGGAGTGTCATACAAAATGGATTTCATGTTTGTATGTTTGCTTTAATTATTTCTTCTATTTTTTGAGACTATAATTACATTTAAACTCTTTCTTCTGTCCTTTTTCCTCTCTTTAAACCCTCTGATATACTCTTTGTCCTGTCTTGTATTATGTCATCTTGACACAAGCTAACGTCATCTGAGTTGAGAAAATGCCTCCATAAGATCAGGCTGTAGGTAAGCCTGCAAGGCATGTTCTTATTTAATGATTGATAGAGGATGGTCCAGCCCATTGTGGGCAGTGTCATTCCTCAGCAGGCAGTCCTGGGTTCTTTAAGAAACCAGGCTGAGCAAGTCATGGGGAGCAAGCCAGTAGGCAGCCCTCCTCCATGTCCTCTGTGTCAGTTTCTGCCTCCAAGTTTCTTTCCTGCCCTATTTGAGTTCTGCTTTGGCTTCCCTCAGTGGATTAAGATTCAGGATATGTAAGCCAAATAAACCCTTTCCTCCCCAATTTGCTTTCGGTCATGCTGTTTCATCACAGGAACAGTAACCCTAAATAAAACACCCCTCCTTGCTCTTTTTCAAATTCTTGAGCTCTTGTTTCATTAATTGTTGTTACATGCATATATGGAACATATATACATATGTATATATATTTTATAGGCTCTTTTTTTACTTTGGTATTTTTTTAATCTTACTGATTTTATTTTCTCTTTGTTTTGTGTTTTGTGTTTTTGGTAGGGAGGAAAACATGCAGTTGGATGGGTAGAGAGGTTCAGGAAGGAATTGGGGAAGGAGAAAAACATGATCAAAATGTTCTGAAAAAATTAACAAAACAAAAAGAAGAAAAGCTTATGAGCTGATAAATGCAAAGCTCAGAACTAAGAAGGATCCCAAAAGGCCTATAACACAAAAAATGTTCTTAGACAAAATGATTCAAATAATGAATCTTCTCACCTTTTTATGTAAATGACCTCAAAGGATGTATCACTTGAATCTTTTATAAATAGTCCCCAAAAGAAGCAATATTTAGTAAGTAAAACAATACTTATTAGGGCATCTGAAATTTCCAAATATTATTTAAATATATAATCATATGCTCTTGTTTATTTGTGAGTATATTAAGAATATGAGAGATTTATTAGGGTACATGCAAGCTAAATATTTTATATTATGAAACAGAAGGGCATCAATTCCATGACTTTGGTCTTATGGCAAAATAATTCTGTTTTTTATTTTCTTTCCCAAGACAAGGTCAGTGCTGAGATTAAAAGTTTGCACCAACAATGCATGGCTGGCAAGAGAATTCTTAACTAGAAATTAAAAACTTTATTCCCCTGAAAAGACCATGATGTAATTACTAAATTACTGACATATCTTTACTCTTTAATCCAGCAAAAGGATTCAGAAAGGAAACATGCACAGCTTTAAGTCATTATTTATTTGATGGGTGTTTGTTGTTGTTTTTCATACCTGCTAAGTTTGTAATTAGCATCAACAGCATCAATTAGAATAGAAAATTTGGTTGGGGAGAAGCGAGGCCAACTGGGTAAAGCCCTCATCACACAAGCAAAGACTTGTGTTCAGATCTCCAGAACCCACACAAAAGCCAGTCATGGCAGCCTTGATCACAATTGCAGTGCTTATACATTGAAAAAAGAGGCAGAAAGAGGAGGAGGATCCCCAAAAGGTAACCAGCCAACTATCCTGGCACAAACAATGGAGAACAATAAAATACCATTTTTCAAAACAAGGTAGAAGGCAAGAACCTACTGCTGTGGATATTGCTCTATATAAATAAAACACTGATGGCCAGTGACCAGACAGGAAGTATAGGCAGGACAAGGAGAGAGGAGAATTGGGGAAACAGGAAGAAGGAGGGAGAGACACTGCAGCCACCGCCAGGACAAACAGCATGTAAAGACGCCGGTAAGCCACCAGCCACATGGCAAGGTATAGATTTATAGAAATTGATTAATTTAAGATATAAGAACAGTTAGCAAGAAGCCTGCCATGGCATACAGTTCATAAGTAATACAAGTATCTGAGTGATTATTATATACGTGGATTGTGGGACTGTGGGTCTTAGTGGAACCTGGAGAGAAGCCCTCCAACAACACCTACAACTGAGGTTGTCCTCTGACCTCCATATAGGCACTGTGGCATGCACACATCTACACACACACACATACACACACATACACACACACAGAGAGAGAGAGAGAGAGAGAGAGAGAGAGAGAGAGAGAGAGAGAGAAGGAGGAATCCATTATTTTAAATTTTTTGAAAAACATGTAATAAATAAATCCAAGTGTCAGCTATGTATGTAATTATGGAAAAAACATAAAAATAGACAACCAGAGAAGTTGCCAGAATGATTTTCTGGTCTTCCTTGATCATTCCAGTAAAAGCAAAGGTCTTGAAGACCTTGGAGCATCATTAGTTTTCATTACAAACATTATTTCATGTGCTTAATACAAATTCCCTTGTCTACACTAGTGCACAATTTATGCACAGTCAAGTGTCAGTATGTGTGTGAGAGGGCATGTAAATATGGAAAGGGGGTGTTACTTTTAAAGGAAATCATTGCAGGAAAGCAAAGGATAATGCTGAGACTTTGCAAGGAGAAGCTAACCTCTCTGTGTAAGAAATGTCAAGAAGAATTGTTTTGATATGTTCTTGGAGTCTGTTTGCCAGTATTTTATTGAGTATTTTTATATCAATGTTCATGAGAGAGATCGGTTTGTAGCTCTCTTTCTTTGTTGCATCCTTGTTTGGTTTAGGAATCAGGGTAAGTGTAGCCTCAGAGAAGGAGTTTGGTAATGTTCCTTCTGTTTCTATTGTGTGGAACAATTTAAAGAGTATTGGTATTAACTCTTCTTTGAAGATCTGGTAGAATTCTGCGCTGAAACCATCTGGTCCTGGGCTTTTTTTTTTTTTTTTTTTTTTGGTTGGGAGACTTTTAATGACTGATTCTATTTCCTTAGGGGTTATTGGACTATTTAAATGGTTTATCTGGTCTTGATTTAATTTAGGTATGTGGTACCTATCCAGAAAATTATCCATTTCTTTTAGATTTTCCAGTTTTGTGGAGTAGAAGTTTTTGAAGTATGACTTGATGATTCTCTGGATTTCCTCATTGTCTGTTATCCACCACAAAGAAGTAGGATTCATCCCAGGGATGCAAGGGAGGTTCAACATAGCAAAGTCCGTCAATGTAATACACCATATAAACAAACTAAAAAAAAAACACATGATCTCACTAGATGTAGAAAAGGCATTTGACAAAATCCAGCAACCCTTCATGATAAAGGTCTTGGAGCGACTAGGAATACAGGGAACATACCTAAACATAATAAAGGCAATTTACAGCAAACCAAAAGCCAACATCAAATTAAGTGGAGAGAAAATCAAAGCAATTCCACTAAAATCAAGAATGAGGCAAGGCTGCCTGCTCTCCACATACTTATTCAATATAGTACTTGAAGTTCTAGCCAGAGCAATAAGACAACATAAGGAGATTAAGGGGATACAAATGGGAAAGGAAGAAGTCAAGCTTTCCCTATTTGCAGATGACATGATAGTATACTTGAGTGACCCCAAAGATTCAACCAAGGAACTGATACAGCTTACAAACACCTTCAGCAACATAGCAGGATACAAGATGAATTCAAAAAAATCAGTAGCCCTCCTATATACAATTGACAAACAGGCTGAGAAGCAAATAAAAAATACATCACCCTTTACAATAGCCACAAATGATATAAAATACCTTGGGGTAACACTCACCAAGCAAGTGAAGGACATATATGACAAGAACTTTAAGTCCCTGAAAAAAGAAATTGAAGATGTCAGAAAATGGAAAGATCTCCCATGCTCATGGATAGGTAGGATTAACATAGTAAAAATGGTAATCTTACCAAAAGCAATCTACAGATTCAATGCAATCCTCATCAAAATACCAACACAATTCTTCAGAGACCTGGAAAGAATAATATTGAACTTCATATGGAAAAACAAAAAACCCAGGATAGCCAAAAGAATCCTGTACAATAAAACAACCTCTGGAGGCATCATGATCCCTGAACTCAAGCTCTACTATAGAGCTACAGTAATAAGAACAGCTTGGTACTGGCATAAAAACCAACATGTGGACCAATGGAATCGAATTGAAGACCATGACATGAATCCACACACCTATGAACATATAATTTTTGACAAAGAAGCCAAAAGTGTACAATGGAAAAAAGAAAGCATCTTCAACAAATGATGCTGGCACAACTGGATATCAATGTGTAGAAGACTGCAAATAGATCCATATCTGTCACCATGCACAATACTTAAGTCTAAGTAGATCAAAGACCTCAACATAAATCCAGGTGCTCTGAACCTGAAAAAAGAGAAAGTAAGAAGTAGTCTTGAACACATTGGCATAGGAGATCACTTCCTAAATCTAACACCAGTAGCACAAACACTGATAGAAACAATCAATCAATGGAACCTCTTGAAACTGAGAAGCTTTTGTAGAGCAAAGGATACAGTCAAGAAGACAAAATGAAAGCCTACTGAATGGGAAAAGGTCTTCAGCGACACCACATCTGACAGAGGAGTGATATCCAGAATATATAAAGAACTCAAGAAATTAGACATCAAAATTCCCAACAGTCCAATTAAGAAATGGGCTATTGAACTAAACAGAATTCTCAAAAGAGGAAACTCAAATGGCTGAAAGACATCTAAGGAATTGCTGAACATCCCTAATCATCAGGGAAATGCAAATCAAAACAACTCTGAGATACCACCTCATACCTGTCAGAATGGCTAAGATCAAAAACACTGAAGACACTTTATGCTGGAGAGGATGTGGAGCTAGGGGAACTCTCCTCCACTGCTGGTGGGAATGCAAGCTTGTACAACCATTTTGGAAATCAATATGGCACTTTCTTAGAAAATTGGGAATCTATCTCCCCAAGACCCAGCTATGCCACTCTTGGGCATATACCCAAGGAATGCTCAATCATACCACAAGGGCACTTGCTCAGCTATGTTCATATCAGCATTGTTGGTAATAGCCAGAACCTGAAAACAACCTAGGTGTCCTTCAACTGAAGAATGGATAAATAAAATGTGGTACATATACACAATGGAATACTACTCAGCAGAGAAAAACAATGACATCATGAGGTTTGCAGGCAAATGGATGGATCTAGAAAAATCATCCTGAGTGAAGTAACCCAGACTCAGAAAGACAAACATGATATGTACTCATTCATAGGAGGATACTAGATGTAAAACAAAGATGACAAGACTGCTACTCACAACTCCAGGGATGCTACCTAGAAAACAGGACCCCAAGAAAGAACCAGGGATCACCCAATGACAGAGAACTGGATGAAATCTACATGAACAACCTGGACATGAGTGGGGGTAATGAAGGGCAAGGGTCAAGGGAAAGAGAGCTTAGGAGAGCAGGAGATCCCAGCTGGATCAAGAACAGAGAGGGAGAACAAGGAATAAGAGACCATGATAAATGAAGACCACATAAAATTAGGAAGAAGCAAAGTGCTAGAGAGGCCCACAGAAATCCACAAAGATACCTCTACAATAGACTACTGGCAATGGTTGAAAGCCCAAACTGACCTACTTTGGTGATAGGATGGCCGAACACCCTAATTGTCGTGCTAGAAACCTCATCCAATGACTGAGGGAACTGGATGCAGAGATCTATGGCCAGGGCCCAGGTGGAGCTCCAGGAGTCCAACTGGCAAGAAAGAGGAGGGTTTGTATGAGCGAGAATTGTTGAGACCATGATTGGAAAAAGTACAGGGACAAATAGCCAAATGAATGGAAACACATGAACTATGGACCAATAGATGAGGAGCCCCCAACTGGATCAGGCCCTCTGGATAAGTGAGACAGTGGATCAGCTTGATCTGTTTGGGAGACATCCAGGCAGTGGGACCGGGACCTGTCCTCAGTGCATGAGCTGGCTGTTTGGAACCTGGGGCTTATACAGGGACACTTGGCTCAGCCTGGGAGGAGGGAACTGGACCTGCCTGGATTGAATCTACCAGGTTGAACTCAATCTCCAGGGGAGTCTTTGCCCTGGAGGAGATGGGAATGGGGGGTGGGCTGGGGGGAAGGCAGGGGGAGGCAGGAAGGGGGGAGAGCAAGGGAATCTGTGGCTGATATGTAAAATTAAATTAAATTATAAAATTAAATAAATAAATAAAACAAAGAAAGAAATATCAAGAAGAAAATGATAAAATAGAATAATATCTCATTCCAAGTGTCTCCATATTATTCTCTAAATCCAGTTACTATGTTACCTTTGTAGCAAAAGGAATTTTGCAGATATAACTAAGGATATTGATAGAGAGAGATTAAAATCACTTGTCTGGGTGAGCCCAAATCAATGGCAAATATCTTATGAGAAGATCTACTGGTGGAGTAAGACTCAAAGAGAGAGAGAGCACTGAATATTCTATGTTGCTAGAGGAGGAAGCTACAAGCTAATGAATACAAGTCACCTCTAGCAGAGGTCTCTAACATTTTTGCTTCTCTGGGCCACATTGGTCAAAACTTGCCTGGGGTTGCACATTACAGAACAGCAGAAGGCTATCATTGAGATTTCCAAAGGAGAACTCAACACTCAGCTTGTGTGTTGTGAAACATCCATATGTTTATTTTCTATGGCATTGCAATACAATGATGTCGGAAGTTCATACTCAGAAAGCTCATAATTGAGTTATAATTACAAAATTTGCACATCATCATATCACTCAATCCTCATTGTGCAATCTTCTGCTTGCTATAGATGGCAGTTATCAGAGAGACCTACAGCTGATCAATGTACATAAAATAAGAGACTTGGCAGTAACCATACATGGGAGGTCTCTACTATATCTGTCTCCTCTGCACCCAGGGATCTATGTGGAAGAGGCAGCAGAAAGATTTTAAGAGACAGTGGTGACTGCTGACTTCAAGAAAGTAGTAGTTTCTGTGGTGGTATTGTTTTCCCCAAAATATTGTGTACCTTAATAAACTTATCTGGGGTCAGAGAACAGACAGCCACTAGATACAAAGGCTAGAAAATGGTGGCACTCACACCTTTAATCCTAGCATTCCAGAGATAGAAATCCCTCTGGATCTCTGTGAGTTCAAGGCCACATTGGAAATAGCCAAGCATGGTGACACACGCCTTTAATCCCAGAAAGCCAGCCTTTAATCCTAGGGAGTGGTGGTAGAAAGCAAAAAGATATATAAGGCGTGAGGACCAGAAACTAGAGGCATTTGGCTGGTTAAGCATGTGGCTGGTTCAGTTCAGCTGAGACCCATTCCAGATGAGGACTCAGAGGCTTCCAGTCTGAGGAAACAGGACCAGCTGAGGAACTGGTGAGGTGAGATAGCTGTGGCTCGTTCTGTCTCTCTGATCTACCAGCATGGACCCCAATAACTCGCCTCGGGTTTGATTTTATTAATAAGAACTTTTAAGATTGCCTGCTACAAGTTTCCAGACAGAAAAGGGTAGATACACACATGAACTCATAAACGGTGACAGCATACACTAGGTCTACAGGAGACAAAACTCTCAGCATGACAGAAAGGAGGCAGACTAAAGTCTTACTGCAAGCTAAGAAGCTACTGGTATTTGATAGCTGTGGGGCAAGGGAAAGTCAGTTTTCTTCAATGAAATGATACTTGTTACATTGACTACATTCCAGAGTAGGCCCCATGCCAGAGAGTAGTCAAACAAGAATGCATTGGGGTTTGTTTTTGTTTTTGTCTTTTTGCAAGAGTGGGAGAAAACATGAAGTTGGATGAGTAGGTAAGTATGAGAGGATCTGGGAGAAGTTGAGAGACAGAGATGAATATGACCAAAATATACTGTGTGAAACTCTCAAAGAATAAATAAAAGATATTATTTTAAAAAATAACTAACTAAAATAAAATCCACAGGGCTGGGCTCAGTGATAGAATGTTTGACTAGCACACATAAGTCCCTAGGTTTAATCACTAGTAGTGTCAAAAATATCTCTCTCTCTCTCTCTCTCTCTCTCTCTCTCTCTCTCTCTCTCTCTCTCACACACACACACACACACACACACACACACACACACACACAAATCTCATAATATTTTAAGTTCATGATTTTGTGTTGGACCCCATTCATAGCCATGATAAGGATGCCACAAGTTGCCCACTTCTGCTAATGACTGAAAAAAGACAAGAAATAGATTCTTTAAAGTCCCTAGAATGAATGCAGACTTACTTTTAGCCCCACGAGACCATTCCTAGCTTCTAAGTTCCAGAATTGTGGCACAATTAACTTGTGTTATTTTAAGCCATGCTGTCTTAGTCAGTGTTTTACTGCTGCGAAGAGACACTATGACCATGGCAGCTCTTATAAAAGAAACCATTGAATTGGGGCTCGCTTACAGCTTCAGAAGTTTACATGGATGATAATGGACTAAACCTCTGAAACTGTAAGGTAGCCCTAATTAAATGTTTTTCTTTATAGAAGTTGTCTTGGTCATGGTATCTCTGCACAGCAATAGAAACCCTTACTAAGACAATGTATCATCCATAAGTATAAGAATTAGAGCATTTAACATATGTACTAATTAATTCATAATATCTACATATGGAATCTATATGGCATCCAGTTGATGAGTGAATACTAGGTTAGTTCACTGGCAAGGTGTGTGAAAATACATTGCTTCCTACTCTATAATTTTCCTCTTTTGTCAGAAAGACTCACGGAAAAGGAGAACACGTGTATTTCAAATAATTTTGAAGTAAAACTTAAAGAATTATTTTCAACTCAAAATTTAAATTGGTAGAGGGACAGAGCAAAGATGGCAGATGAAGACTCAATGTCCATTCAGAGTTACAGGTGATCTCAGATTTAAGCAGTAATGAAAGTATCAGATGCTGTTACTAATCCAAAGAAAGAAAAAAGAAGAGTTTAAAAAAAAGTAGAAGGAAAAAAGAATGACATAGAAAGAATGAGAGTTATTTTAGTTAATGTCCTATTGCTTGAAAAAGACACTGTGGCTGCAGTAAACTTTATAAAGGAAAGCATTAAATTAGGGCAGGCTTATGTTTCAGATGTTTAGTCTCTTATCATCATGGCAGCAGCAAGCAGGCAGAAATGGTGCTGGAGAGGTAGCTGAGAGTTGTACATCTGGAACATCCTGCAGTCAGCAAGAGAGAGTGACACTGGACTTGGTTTGGGCTTCTGAACCTCAGAGCCCACCCTCAGTGATATATTTCCTACAACAAGACCACACCTGCACACTGCTTGGCAACGAAGCATTCAAATCTATGCTCCTCTGGGGACCATTTCTATTCAAACCACCACAAAGCCTAAATAAATCTACCAAAACCATGTTCTAATTTTAGAGGATTTTCATAATCTACATTAGCCCAGAAATCACTCCAGAGACCAAGCATCTCTTTGCAGTGGCCCACGGGTGGGTCACCTCTGTATATCTTCTCCTCATCATACTAATCTTGCTTGATTGATGATACTAACATTCCAGTTAGAAACTGGGACCTATCTTCAACATCTCCCTTATACTGAATGGGTAGTTGGCCAAACTGAGCATTTATACATCCCTAGAAAACCTGTCTGACTTTTTTCTTCAACACTATATGTGTGTGTGTGTGTGTGTGTGTGTGTGTGTGTGTGTCTGCATGTATTCACATGTGTGCTTTTGTGATCTTTTAATTGTCATTTTTATTTTGAGATTGTAATTTAATTGCATTTCTCCCTGCCCTCCCTCCAAATCCTCTCATATACCCCTTCCTTCAAATTCATCACCTCTTTTTAATACATTTGTATATACACATATATTCCTGAATATAACCTGTTGAGTTCTTATAATGTTACTTACATGTATGTTTTCAGGGCTGTACTGGCTGGTTTTGTGTGTCAACTTGACACAACCTAGAGTCATCAGAGAGGAAGGAGCCTCAATTGAGGAAATGCCTCCATGAGATCCAGCTGTAAGGCATTTTCTCATTTAGTGATATATGGGGGAGGGCCCAGCCCATGGTGGGTGGTTCCATCCCTGGACTGTTAGTTTTGGGTCCTATAAGAAAGTGGGCTGAGCAAGCCATGGGAAGCAAGCCAGTAAGGAACACCTGCCCCCCCGCCCCATGGCCTTTGCATCAGATCCTGCCTCTGGGATCCTGTCTGTTTAAGTTCCTGTCCTAACTTTCTCATTGATGAACAGCAGTACTGAAGTGTAAGCCTGATAAACTCTTTCCTCCCCAACTTGCTTTTTGGTCATGGTGTTACATTGTAGCAACACTAATTAAGACAAGGGCTGTCCGTTTGGTGCTGGACAACCAATTGGTGTTTTCCCTGATTTCTCCTCTGGGGAGGGCTAGTACTTCTAGCTTTATCCAGTTGCCTGGAGTTCTTTGTGTATGACTGAGTCTTCATGGGTTTTTATTCATACAGTTTGGTATGTTCATTGATGTTCTCCTTGTTCAGTTTATGTTTGGGTGATCACATTGGTGAGCTCTATAACTCCTCATTGGCATTCAAACATATCTATCTACCTCTATCATTACCACTTTCCAAATAACTCTACCCAGATTTGGTCATGCTTCTCCACAGCTTAAAATATTTTTATAGATCCTTATTAACTTTAAGACAAAAATAAGAATCGAAGCTAGGACTTTAATATCCCAACTATATCTCCTTTCTCATCATCAAGTGTTATTGTATTACATACTGTATGAAGCCTTCCCTCTGTGGTGATTTGAATAAGAATGGCCCCATAGACTCCTACTTTTGAATGCTTAGTCATCAGGGAGTGCTAGTACTTAGAAGAATTAGGAGGTGAGACCTCGTTGGAGTAGGTGTGGCCTTGTTGGAGGAGGTGTGTCACTGAGGTGGGCTTTGAAGTTTTAGAAGCCCAAGCCAGGCCCAGTGGTTCTCTATCTCTTCCTGCTGCCTGCAGATCTGGGAGTAGAACTCTAGGCTACTTCTACAGTACCATGTCTGCCTGCTTGCCATGCTTCCTGCCGTGATAATAATGGACCAAACCTCTCAAACTGTAAGCAGGCCCCAGTTAAATGGTTGCTGTGGTCATAGTGTCTCCTCATCACAATAGAACACTGACTAAGACACCTTCCTTCAGCATCTTTATTATAGGATGTGAACACCAGGAACAAAGCCAGTGAGTGTTTTTAAGAACTTGGTATATGAGAAACACAACTCACATTTCTGTATATCAGAACTAATGTTGTTCTGAACTTTCATTTTTTCACTATGTCAGAAAATTGGTTTGTGTCAATAGTCTCCTTGAATTTTTCCTGAGGTTAGGTTTAAGGTGTGGGAAACTTAAGTAATACCAAGTGCTTATGGGTAGGGAATCACTACTTGGCTTCTTGCATCCACACACTGTTCTGTGTGGTCCTTAGTTGGCAGAGCATTCAATATAACACTGAAGTGCTTGCTTCCTTGACACCTTTAAGTGAATTGGTTTTATGCTGTCAACACGATGTTTGGGTCACAAGTCTTATTACAAAGGTACCTATTGCTTCTCAGCCTGAAGATCTATTTTCTAGACTCTCAAAACAGACATAAATTCCACAACCACCCCATTCCCTTAACTCCCACGTCTCTGTTTTCCCCAAACTTTCTTCTTTGTCTCTTCTCGAAGAGGTTGCGGGGAAATGTAATTATTTTCTTCTCACATATTTTTATTTGTATCTCAAATCATTATTTAGTGAAAGACTTAAGTATTACGAAACCTGGGTTCTAGCTCTCCTCTGTATGATAATTATTTGTATTAGTGTTGTGTCTATTGCTGTTATTGTGTTACTGTTCTGATATATTCCAGATGTGATGAAGAGAAAAACCAAGCTGCCAAAATGAGGAAGAAAATAAATACTAAGCCTCAGAGAGAGAAACCTGTATTGCCCAACCCCAAGCCCTCGGTTAGCCCCGAGTAAGTAAAGACAGGTGGTAGGCTCTAGACTACTTATTTTCTACCAGAACTGCTGGAAGCTAAATTGCGAAATAAAAGTTGGTTTGGGGACATCAAATCTCTTCAGTCATCTCATTGACCCTTCCTTTTACCTAGTTTTAGATTTCCTGCTTCATTCTGAGTCCACCAAGATATGTTTCCAGGAAAGACTCATTAAGTTATTAACCATTAAATTTAGCAATTTGGATAGTAGGACTTTTATGACAGTTGATTATTTACATGTAGATTATAAATATTACAGAAGTTAGAGATACATAATACATCGTATTATTACACGATAATATTAGAAAAGTTATATTAACATGGGACAGGGAAATATATATATATTCTGATTCTGGAAAAGAATAAAGTCAACTTTTTCTCTTGCCCATGGTGCTGTCAGAGGTCAGAGAAAATAGGAATACACGAGAGTATATAAACCACAAAATTTGGTGTTGTCTTATAGACAATGAGGAATCATCACCACTAGTAATTCCTTCTTTGGCTTTTCTTATCCAGCTGGGCTAGGGTCCCTTGGGTTCAGTTAATCCTCACAATTTCAAGAATACATTTGTGAATCTTTTCTAATACAGAAGCATCAGAATCCAGGTTACATATACATGGTCAGAAAGGATAACCTCTCTTTCATAAATTATTACTATATGAGTAGTACATAAACATTTTTTGTATAAGCGTTGTAGAATGAAACCTGTCAGGTATATTAGAACACTTCTTATTAACTATATGAAGGAATAAACTGAAAATGATCAAATATCAGAAATATTGTGTACCTAAACAGGTGATTGTAGGTAATATATAAACTGGGGAAAGTTTCACTTTCAAAAGAAAGGAAAAGGTTTTAATATTCAGTGAAATATGTATTTCTAGTCCTCTGTGGAAGCTGCTAAGCATGAAATATTTTAAATGTATATTTAATATGCACCAGTGAAACACTTAGGTATTTAAAAGTTGTAAATCATCATTCCTAAATTTAGAAGTCAAGGGCAACGGTTTGGTGTGTGCATAACAAAGCCAAGAACAAAACCTTGAAATAGACCCAAACATCTGAAGTCTTAAACAGCCTTGTTTTTCCAGCTGTGTGTTATAGAAAGGCCTACAAAGACCAAACAGTTTACACGTTAAAGATTTCACTGAAATTGAAAAAAAAATGTGAAAGTTACATTTTAGTGAATAGAAATGTAACTGAAAACAGAAAATAGAGTTCATAGTTTAGCTGAAAGGGACTTAGTATCTATCTATAAAACTCACTTCTTCAGCTCATCTGATTTTGACTTGGATGAATTCCAGTTTCCATTTCCTTTTTCTTTTTTCAACAATGTGTCTTAATCCATACTTCAGATTTGGTCTATTGAATGCTGTGAATGTTAAATTGACTGCAATATTGTTGAAAGTGCATGGCCCTTCTGTTGCCTGTTACTCGCTCATCCATAGATATTCCACTGGAAAGAAGGGACAAGTTTGGGGCTCTTATGTAGTTGACAGAGTTGGAAAAGGTGTCAGCTCCTTCAGTTCGCCCTCTTTAACAGAAAGATTCAACTGCTTTATCAATAGTTCTTTGAGTAGATCGCACTTCATTCAGCATTTTAGTTATCTGAATGGAACACAGGTCCTCTCATTCTGGTTTCGTCCCTTCATGATTTGACACTGGCCAGCAGCCTACGAGTTCCCTGAAAACAGAGCAATGGAAAGTTGTAAAATATAGGTAAACATCAGAGCATGCTCACAGCTTAATTTTAAAAACTGTGAATGCACATGCCCTGGAAGACATTAGGAATATAGATTAAACTTTTCACAGGAGATGAGAATAACAGTTTCAGAACCAGCTATGGGGTCTTCTATGGCTCTGCATTTTAATTAGGTAGCTAAAATCAGATTATGATTCCTTATAAATTTTATTCCAGAAGAAAACAAACTGAGTTATTGCAAGACATTTTAAACATGTGTTGAGCTATATATCTCTGTATACATGTACAACAATAGCGCTATGTTTGGTTACCAAGTGATAGAATATTTTGTCCACTAGCTGGATCTGACATTCATATTTGCTAAACTAAAAAATCTATTTTCTAAATGTATTATATTGACATCATGTAACTACCATTGGAGTTCAGGAGGATACATATCCAATATACTTACAAAAAAGACAAAACTAATAATAAAATAAAGGAATAGAAACGAGGAAGAGGAAAGACTAGAGGAGGAAGAAAAGAAGACTGAATAATGTCACAACTCTTATTTGTTCGAGGAGACTGAGAAGTAAAAATAGCTAGATACAACAGGGATGTTGGAATTCATCTGTGGAACAAAAAGAACATGTGAATTAGACAATTGGTAAAAATCTGCAAAATGTGGGCTGGCAACATGGCTCCCAGAGCTCAGCATGCAGAGGTGTTTGCGTCTAAGCCTGACAACAGTTCAATCCTCGAGACTCACATAGTGAAAGTAAAGAAATGTCTTCTGGAAGTTTTCTCCACTCTCCTCATGAGCTCCATGGCAGGCAGGCACTCCCATTTGTATGCAACACACACACACACACACACACACACACACACACACACACACACACACACACACACTAAACACACTAAACACATGTAATCTTAAAAGAATAAAATTATACAATGTGGGTAATTTAGTTAATAGTTAAGGCAGATACTACTTTGCTAATGTTGACGGTTGATTTACATTTGTTAAGGAGTTACCTTTAACAAAATAAAAGAGAAAAATATACAAGGAGTCTACTGGTTTTGTAAAATTTCTGTAAACGAAGCAATATTTTGAAATAAAAGTGTTTTTACAGTCAGTTCAAATCAGTTGAAGTGAATGCCAAATTGAAAATGCATGACTAGCAGCATGAAATAATGGCTAGTGAAAAGTTGTAATAAGGCTAAATGAAATGCCAGAACTATCTACAGAAGTTTTGACTCTCAGAGAAGCCTTGCTGTAATATTCCTACTCAAGCACAAAGATCATAACTGTGAGCTTCATTCACCAAAACAGAAGTAACTCATTGAAAAAAAGAAAACGAAAATAAGATGGGTATAGTTTTTTCCTTTATTTAATATCTTCAGTTTAGATTTTTACTTTATTATGAATTATTGTTTGGTTACATAGGCCATGCATCAACATTATATTTTTTCCAGAACTGTCACATAGATTTTATGCTTTCAAAATAAATGTATGAATCAAATCACAAGAATGTGTAGACTCTTAGATTTCTGAGCTTCTCCTGACTTTTCTTGTGTTTTAGTTACTTAGTCTATATTTCATGCTAGATTGAAGTTCCATCTTTCTCATGTAGATGAAAAACAATACTAGTATGTATCATATATGTGGTTATTATTCCTTAGGATATCATGATAATGAACAGATGTGCTCCATAAATTCACGCTTTTCCTAACCCAAGGATGTTTCTATTTATAAAATAGTTGCTAATGCTTCAGTTGCTCTTTTATTAATTGGAAACAATCACTTATGTTATAGTCACATTATCTGCTTTTCATATTTATCTGGCACATAACCCATAACCCTTGTCTTTTTTTCCTTTTGTCTCTCCCACCCTTATTTTCATCTCCATCCCTGAATCCTTCTTTTCCTCCTCTTCCTCTCCCTCTTCTCCACATCACCTCTTATCTCTTCCTGCCTCTACCCTGTTTTCTCTTTTATTGTGCCAATATTCTTCCTTCTGGATACAGACACTGTACTCATTTATTTCTTCTTTGTCATTGTCTCAGATTGTTCGCATTCTGCCTTTGGCTGCCTTCAATGCAGGTTTTGGTTGGGCTGTTGCATTTTGACAACTGCATTACTTTGAATTATTCTTCCCACCAAGCTTGATGAACTGAGTTGGATCACCAAAACTCACACGGTGAAAGGAAAGAAACGACTCTTGCAAGGTGATCTCTGACCTCCACATGTGTGCTGTGGCATGCATACACACTAAGTAATTTAATGTTAAAGAATACATAAAGAGAATGATCTATTAGTATGTACTTAAGCACACATGCTCATTCATAACTGCAGGATGAATAACAGTGGAAATCAGAATGGAATTAATAGTATCACTGTCCATACCTTAATTGTCTGATGTCACGGGATTATAAAATTTCACACAATGTTATCATTTGGAGAAGCTGAACAACATGTACAGGAAATGTTTTGTAATTTCTTATAGCTGCATGCCATTCTGTTACTGTTTCAATTAAGAAAACATGAAGAAAAATTAAGATAACCCCCGATTTAAAATGGAGGTGGTGTTTCTGAAAATATTTGCCCTTCTGACATAGAAAAGAAGTATATTTTGCATAGTTTCTAAGTTGCCAGCCAACTTTATCTACAAAGAGCTAGATAGTAACTTTTGACAAACATCCTTTGATAGTATCTCTCACTTTCACCGCAACACAAAACAACCATAGTCCATATACAAATAATGATCATGAATGTACAATAATAAAAGTATATTTGTTGACACTAATAAAACCAATTTCATACAGTTGTCATGTGTTTTTAAAAAATGTTCAGACAAAGCATTATGAGACAAAAATTATCTCTAAAAATACTGTTGAGTTCATTGTGTTGGCCATCTATTTACTTCTGGGCATGGGGCCTGCCCTCAAGTGTGGTTTGTATATCCAGTGTGTCCACTCTTAGCTCTAGGACTCCATCTAGCTTAGATACGTGCAGGTCCTCTGAATGCTGCCCCAGTCGCTGTGAGTTCACAGCTATGTCAGTCATACTGTATTTAGTAGGCCTTGTGTCCTTGATGTCTTCCATTCAGTTGAAAAATATTAAATTCGTGTGAGTGTGTAAGTCACGGAAAAATATCAAACGATGGAATTCATCATCAGGGATAAGGATAGCCGACACTCTAATATGCCAGGTAAATTCTGTTTGAAAGTTGTCTCAGTATTTCTAGCTGGGCCATTGAACCTCCATGGCCTTTATCTCAAGATGGTCAGGAAGAAGCAGGTGGCCTAATTTGACTTCCAATTTGAAGGTTTGGGGACCTATGCTCTTGTTTTGTACATGCAAGAATTTGAAGGATAAAAGGGATTCTATTAGTTCTATAAAAGTATTGTCTGCCATTTGTCTCAAAATATGGACTCTTTTTTTTTATTCTAAGAGAATGTGATTTCTTCTTTGTATTCCTATTTGATTCTGACCTTCAGGTGACATCTACAGCAATTTTATTCAAATTCTGCAGTTGACACGGTTTGCCAAAGATCTTTCCACTTATGAAGTGGTCAGAAAATTCTACTCATTCCTGCCATTCTGTTTGTTAATATCATTTTCTAAAATGGTGCTAATCTGATGCTTGGCTGTGGTGTGAGAGAGAAACCAGGAGGGCATCAGTATGGGTTCAGTCCCCCCAAGAAAACAGCACAAAGAATCAGAAATATTTGGTCTCAGACTTCACAAGGGTGTTTTGTTTCTTATTACCATTTACCTGAAAGGAAATAAAAATGACTCCAACTCTATCTTTATCTTTTTTTGATTTTTTTTTTGAGACAGGGTTTCTCTGTGTAGTTTTGGTGCTTGTCCTTAGATCTCACTCTGTAGACCAGGCTGGCCTCGAACTCACAAAGATCCTCCTGGCTCTGCCTCCTAAGTGCTGGGAGTAAAGGCATGTGCCACCACTGCCTGGCCCAACTCTGTCTTAGGAAACTGGAACCCTTATGCTGTTGTATCTTAGATAGGCTGCCATAAGCCATTAGTGGGGTCTGATACCTGTTAACTAGGGAAACACTGGGAACTGGCAAGGAAGGGTGGGGTCATTACCAATAAAGCACCAGTCTCACAGTGTTATCCTTACTCATTTCCTTCCTTGGGCTCTCATTATCGATCTCCTGGAGAAAGTATTGTTTTTTACTCACATGTCACCTCTGCATCCTCATCTCCAACTACTATGCTCTACCAAAATATACAGCAATTAAAAACATAAATATAAAGGACTGTGTGCATAGCTCGTTATTCAAGATCTTTACTAGAATATATAAGGCCCTGAGTTCCACCCCCAGCACTCTGAAGAAGTGAAAATAGTAAGTAAATATTCATTTTCTGTAAGTGAAGACTGCCTCAAATATGAGGGGAAGATTCAGTTTATGTCATCTCTTCAAAAGGCAACATCTTCTTTTGCAGTTGATGAAAACTTTAGAATGTAGGAGAATGTGGATGATTGCACCTGGCATGCTCAAAGGTGGCTCAGGTTGTTATTAAGCACACACACACTGAAGCTTGTAATTATGGCAGCACACTGAGATTTAACCACTGCTATGTGAGCATATGTCTTTTCCTAAATGCCCTCTGAGCAAATGCTGATCAATGAGCCTATCTTTACTGCTAATGTCAATGCTTTTAACATCAGTTCATCAAATGCAACTAATCTTCTAAGTTAGAATCTGCAAATTAGAATCTCATGCAATTAGAAAGAGTCATCTCTATATTTTTTACTAATAGACTCACAGCACACCCAAAAGAAGTTTTGGGAAATTTCGAGTGTGAACTGGACCATGTCTCAGGCATCTGATTAGGTGGATATCCATTCATTTAAAGCAAATACATGACTTATGGTTTTCAAATGTGATCTTCATAGAGTTGTAAAATAAATATCGAATTGCTTTTGAAAAACTGAAAGGGAAAAAATGTATGTTTCATCCTTAAATCATGGCACCTTTGAGATGCTACAAAGCATACTAGTTTCAAATGCTAGAATATTCGATGCTCTCTTTGGCCAGAGAAACCATGTAACTACTTTGCTAGAAATTGTGCAGTGCCCACAATATTGGTGAAGCATTTAAGTAGCTCTTTTTATAGCTGGTGTAATTGTTAGCTTTTCTGGGTGATTCATGTAAAACAAGTGTATGTTATTTTCCATAGAATACAGCAAACTAATGCAGTGAATCAGTTACGATGCAGAGAAGATGGGAAATGCGGGCTTAAGAGTCTGAGCATTTTGCATCCCTGAAGCCCTCAAAGTCCTTAACAGACTAGAAATTGCCAATAAATAAAATTACTCCCCACGATTCATCTCACACACATACTCAAACTGGTTCAGTATGTAAATGCTGTCTTGACATAATATATTAAGATCTTAGCCTTATCTGTTTTCAGAATTAATAGAGATTAAACACACAATCTGCACTACCCTAAGGCTTGCAAAATGCTTTGAGCTTAGGTCAAAACCAACCTTAGCTAACTGATAAGTATAACAACCATAGTAACTTTTCAGGGGCAGATGTGATGTGATAAAACTCCTTTTTCCACTCATCCTTCTAGGATGGCAGGCGACAAAACTGGACATGGGACTATTTGCTCAAAGTAGTACAGTGACAGGACATGTATCTTACCCACCCCAGTTGTGCATTCTCCCCCTTCTCAAAACTCAGAATTGCTTCCTTTCCCTCTACTCCGAGAGCTATTATTTTTTCCCAGTCCAAATTGTGATCCAAATTTTAACCTCTACATAGCAACAGGTCTTTAAAGTACCTAAGTGTATCTACCCTAAATATAAGGGAATTTGCTCTTTTGAAACCAAATAATCCTCTTTTGTGCTGAATTATCCTTCAGTGCCAACTAGCTCATTTTAATACTCTTTGATTAAAAACAATTGTGATTTATGGAGTGGAGGTAATAGCTTTGTGTAAAATCCTGCTGTTATAACAGCACAGCACGAGAGCGCTCACACAATAGCTTTGTAGCAGAGAAACTGGAAGAAAGACTGTAACATATTTCAGTAGGGACATTGTGCAGGCTGAGCACCCACAGATCTGAATAAATTTCCCAACACCAATGAATTTTTAATAATTAGATTTTTTATGAGAGAAAGAACCACATAAAGAACACACTTACTACGACACTTTCTGAGTAGATCCTGCATGCTATACCTGTACGAAAAGCAAAATACATCTGTTTTGAGTCTCATAAAAATTTCCCTAAATCTCATGGATTTACTGCAATAAAAACATTTTTACTAGATCATTTACTATTTAAGCCTTACATCTTACTGCTGTTTAAAAGAATCTTTTTACTTCTTACTGAGTTATACTGATGAAATTTGGAAGTGATAAAATTTAAGATAAAGAATTGGAATGATTTTCTTATACCGAGAAAGGTCCATGTTGGTCATGTTTTAAGTGACAAGCTGTAAATGTAAATGCCTTTTAAATTACCAAAATATTTAAAATGTGGAAAATAACTGCAAATATTATTCCAGATGGTTAAAGTTTTAATCCTGATACATATTTGTATTAACATCTAGTAAGGGAACACTTGGAGTTAAAAGTTGTAGTGCTGTACTGAATCACTATCGAGGGCTGGTTTTGAAAGCCTATTCTTTAGACTTACATCTGTGAGCTGTCAACAACTTTCATGAATGATATTCACACCACATAGATCTTCTGAGTTCACCTCTAAGACTCATCAAAAAGGTAGGAAAGCCTCAGTGTACAGCATGAATGTATCCTCAAGAATTGCTTAGTCACAACCCTCCCATTTTACTGATGATAAAAACTCACTACTGAAAAAAGAGTGAGCTGTCCAAGGCCACACACACCAGAGTCATAGAAGATCTGGGTGACTTTATGTTCCTTTCTTTTTATTTTTATTTTGTTGTGGTGGTTGAGACAGAGTCTTACCGCACAGTCTGAGCTGGCCCATAATTCACTGTGTATCCCAGGCTAGCGTCACACCTGCAGTTCTCATGACTCAGCGTTCTTAGTGTTAGGATCACAGGAATGTGCCACCATGACTCACCACAGTCTTGCTTCTGTCCAGTCACTTCTGCTTCTCTCCCACCAGCTCTTCCCTATAGCTCAGCGTCAATCCAGAGCTAGCAGTATGTTGGTATACCTATAGGTGGGGTGAGCTCACTATAGATTTAGCTTCCTCTCACTAATCTGTTAGGAAAAAAACATACTAACCCCTCTTTAATTGTTTAGACAGACTTGACAATATTTTAATAATGCCTCTTGTTTTTTCAAGGACCAGTGGTTTATTTCATGCTGAAATGATAAAGACTGAATTTGCAATGGTCAAGTAAAGATCCTCTATAAACGGTTGGTTTCTTTTCTTTTATGAAATAGCTAAACAGATAGAATAAAATCTTTCCAGGGATGCTCAAAGCACATCAGGATGCCAACCCCTTTGAATCTGTGAGAAGGACAAACACATAAAGCTGTTAGATGGGGAGTGCTTACCTTTGTCACATGATTTTAAAATTTGTGGGCAGAAATTTGGTAGGCAAATGAGAAAGAAAGAATTGGAATGATTTCCCTGCACCCAGAAAGACCTTTGTTGGTTTTGTTTTAAATGAAAAGCTGTAAATCAACCTTAATACAGACACTGTTTAAATTGATATTCACTAAAAGTGACCCAAGACTTTCAGAAATATTACAGCCACAGGTTGCTAAGCATCCGCCTAATATACACAGAGGAAAACTAAAGACTTTAAAACAGGCCAAGACTATTCAAATAGAAGGGTCCCAAGTGATCCTGAAAGAAACGTGACCTGAATACCTCCAGATGCTGGCAGAAGTCCATTCTGTCATTGTTGGTCTATAAATGAAATGTGATACAGTAGCCTTTCCCAACTGAAAACTAAGTCCACTAAATGTTCCTTTACTTTCATTCATTAAAAATATATCTATGTATGTAACTATCTAGATATAGATATGTAGATAGACAGATACATACATACATACATACATACATACATACATACATACATACATGATTGATTGATTATTGTGCACACAAAACTGGATTATATAAAGTAAGGGTCTTGCATACAGTAGAGGCTTAAGAAATAGTAAGGAATTGGGCATAAGTAAAGCTATGTATTCTTAAGACAAATTATTTTGCACTGTAATTCTTAAACTAGTACTGTGCTTTGCTGCATAAAAGAACAAACATTTCATTAGTAAAATGCAAATAAAGCAAGCTTGTTTGTTCAAATAAAAATATGGCTTATGGTAAACTTTAAAACATATTTTACTTGATAATAGCCAACTACATTTGTATATATGTTTACTTCACATGAAGTCACTATCAAAAGGTATAAAGAATACTTTAAGTTTGCCAATGATTCGTTTTCTCCACTGAACTTGTACTAGGAAATCATCAGTCACCTCAAGTCTAATGTGCCTTCTTAGTAGGTGACATTGAAAACAAGCCCCCCATCAACTATCCAAATAGTTTATTATTCCCTTTTTGCATCCTCTTAGCTTCAATGACACTAAATCCTCTGTCTTTGGCCTGGACACTGTCCCTGCTTCTCCCTCCACCCAAAATTTAAACCTTAGAGTCTTCTAGGAACTTTTTTATACCCCATTCTATCTTCAGTATGAATCCTCATCCTGGACCATTTCCAGCTGTTAATGTCCTCTAAAATCCATAGTCCCCACTGCTCCATCCTGCAAGCAGTTGTCTTTCCTATCCTTACCACTGATGCGAGGATGGTAAAGTAATACTTAGTGAAAGAGACAATAGACACTTGAAATTTTATAGTATGTCAGAGTAATGCATAAAAACCATGTAGCCTCACTTTCTACACTGAAGAAGCCTAAAATCAGGACGTCAACCCTGAGAACATCTGTTAGAAAGTGGTATCAACCTATCAGGGCTGCATACCCCCATTCTCCATGACTCCTCCTTCCCTAGAAATTCTCCATCCTCAGCCTGCTCCAACATGGCTGTTAACACCACATCCAGTTCTATAATGATCATAAACATCATAATCTCTGAAAAGCCTGCCCTCACCTCCCAAACCAGATTTTTATCACTCTACATTTGCTCAATAAAACTGCTTGTTCTTCTGCTTAGTAATTGTAGTAGCAATTAAACATCTTGAGTAATTACTTCCTTAGCCTGTGTCTGTCAATTTAGATAGGAAGTAAATGAAGATCAGTCCTTGACTGACTTTTTTTCAGCTGTCAGTATCAGGAATATTTTTTGGATCATATTAAACAATCAATACATGCTTTCTAAATGAATAAATGTATCTAAGAAAATGAGAAGACTGAAAATAATAATATAAAATATTGAAAGTGTGGGGCATATCCTACAACTTTTTATTGCTTTGATTATTTTTTCAATCTTTTAAAGAATTTCATGTATATATACAATGAAACATGATCATATTGATGCCCCTATTTCCCCTTAACTTGCCCCAAATTCCCCCAGTATAATTCCTTCCCAATCCCGTGTCCTCTTTTTTTTTTTTTTTAAAAAAAAAAACTAACCCACTATGGTATAATGCCATTCACTGGAGTACGTGAAATTTACCACATGTTCAAGAACAGAATGCCTTTATATTGTCTGGCAGCTATCAATGCAATAGCACCTCAGTAAGGGCTGAGGCCTAGACAGTACCTCCTCCATTTATTCTGGAATTTGGGCTGATTGATCTTGTTCTGCTCTTGTTGATGGGACCACACCTTCTATAAGTTCACAAATGTAGTGACCAGCTCAAGCCAAGAAGTTTGTCTTTCATAGCACTTCTCCCAATTATCCGGCTTTTACATTATCTCAGTTTTAGGATAGTCCCAGAGGCCTGGTGGTAGAACTGGGCGGTGGTTGAGAATGATGTCTGGTTTAAGGATGAGTACACAATCTTTTGGTCTTAGTACTTAGATTAACTTCAGCATTGCCTACCTGCCTCTGCAAAAAGGAGCTTGCCTAAGTAAGACTGGGGGCTGCTAAAATCTATGGGTATAAAAGTAAATATACCTTTTTTGACAACATAACCATTTAACAAACTAACAACAGCAGATTCTACCATTAACATCCATTAACTCAAACTACAAATTCACTTCAAAGTAGTATATACACAAATAATCTTGATTTACTTATGCTTCTTAAGCTCAGAAGTGACTGTTGCTTCAATTTTAAATCAAATTAAAATTCATTGGCTTTGTCTTAAGAATGTGTATGGCTCTAAGAATTCTTAAAAACAGAACTAATGGTATTAAGGATAAGCATATACATTGTTCTATGAGTAGTATTAAAGGATATGAATCAAAGAAAATAGTCATAAACAGGACAGAGAGCAAAGAGGTTTTAAATGTGAGCACCAAGGAGGGCTCCATGTTAGTTCATATGTGAGCAAATGTAAAGTGATTAGTCTGTTAAAAGAATATTTTAGAAGAAATCAAGAGAACGCCTGTCTACTCTTTACTTACATTATTTTTTATGTGTATACCTAAAAATGTTTTCTTGGTTTGAAATTATGAAAATGTTGTGATATTCCAGTATGAATTGCAATAATATTTTTACCTTAGATGGTATTTTACTATTTCAAATTTATTTTCCCCTATCTCTCTTCAACTTTTCTCATCATAGATCCAGCATTTAGCAAGACTATAGTCTGTACATTTTTCTTCTCTATCCCCTGCTTCCAGATTACAGGCTTTCAAAACTCACAGGTGTAGGAATTGGACCTAGGTTGGGCCACATTCCTATGTTGGAGAAAGATAAACTTTGAAACATTGCGTTGATAGAATTACATTTGAATTTTTTGCCAGAGGTATTTGATCTCTCAGTTATGTTCTAGATGGAAAAATACTTGGTACTCATTCTATTCTTTAAAAGTTTTATATTTTGTTTTATTTATATTTATCTTATTTTAGAATTTCATACATGAGTAACTGCATCTACTTCACTCTCATCCTCTCTCTCCCTCTCCTAGATTCATGATCTCTTCTTTAACTA
The DNA here is from genome assembly GCF_049852395.1 of Peromyscus maniculatus bairdii. Taxonomy (NCBI): domain Eukaryota; kingdom Metazoa; phylum Chordata; class Mammalia; order Rodentia; family Cricetidae; genus Peromyscus; species Peromyscus maniculatus. Next base: position 55,381,162 of record NC_134863.1, on the reverse strand, counting down.
CTATTGTGTTTGTGTTTGTGTGTGTCTGTGTGTGTAAATATATATGCCCCATGTTTATATATCCTATAGAGTCCATTCAGCTTCGCTCATATATTCCTGTCCATGGATAACCCCTTAGGATTAGGCAGGCTACATGCACTTCTTTTTGTCACAGAGATACAGACAGCTGAAGGGGCTGGCTCTTAAAGATTCCCAAAGCCATTCTCCTGGAGACTTAGAGCTGGGGTTATTCAAAACCAGGAGCACATGCCATCCATCCTTCCTTTGTGCTATTACCTACAGATCTTATGGTTCCAGTCTTTGATTCCACATTTGGATATATGGCACACATAGACAGTAAGCTTTGTTTTCACAAATGAATTTTTTACTCCTTTTGCAAGGAGAGAGAGACAGAGAGAGAGAGAGAAAGAAGAAAAAGGGAAAATAGAGAGAGGAGATATAAAAAGACACAAATAACCATTATAAATGTCAAGCAGTTGCCTGCATCCTTCAGAAGATGATAACTTTAACTGTCACATATTAATCTCAAATTTTATATATACAATAAATAAATATCACATTCTTCCTGTTCCACATTCTAAATTATAATATTTTCATTAATGTGTCAAGGCTTATTTTTCCACATTAATAAGTAAAATTTTATAGGTATAGCTGCATCATTACTTACAATAATAAATGCATTACCTTATAACCACAGCAAATACTTTTGTTCAGTATGCACCAATGATAGTCCATTAGGCACACAAGTATATGCACAACAAGGTAGAGTTTTGCACATAAACTTAACTTGCAGATCAGAAATTGAGGTACAGAGAGAGGTGTTCAAAATTTTGGAACAAACTGATGGGCTGCAATTCAAATACAAATATCTTTAGACCAAAGCTGCTTTGCAGAGCATCAACCACAACTCTGCATGGCCACCATCTTCCCCATTTGTCTCTTCTGTTAATCATGCCTCACTACCTTTTCCAATTCCTCATTGATCAGACAGGCCAGTTGAATATTGTTTGTTTACTCTCTTCTCTGCCTACCAATGTTCTGTCCATCCCTACAGAATCTTCACATTCTCTTACCTGTGTGCATGTTTAGTCAAACTCCTACTCCTCAAACCAACATTGACTGACAAGATTGAATAAAATACTTCACTTAGTGCATTCATCCCACTTTTAAGATTTTTCCTTTCATATTCATAATAAAATGTGAGAGTAATTCTGCTTCCCAATGGTTTAGTTCAGAGTTTTTCATACAGGTAGCGAGCCTAAGACAATGGTAAATTAATCTGTCTACACTCTTTACTTTTGTCTGTTTCTACATAATAATCATACTGGGAAATTACTAAGCTAGGCTTCAGAGACTATCTTTGAGAATACCAATATGCACTTACTATATATTTATACAGAGTGCCCACGTTTTAGAAAAACTCATATTTAGAGAAAAAGTTAATTGAATGTTATAATGCATACTTCAGACTATTGCAAAGGAGAAATAATCATTTTAACCCCGTTTTTTATGTCTGTAACATAAAAATTTTGGAAATGTTACTTATATTGCTCATTGGATAAAGGGGAATGTTGAATTCAGCCACAACAGACTCCTATTCCTGTGATAAAATTTTATTTCATATCATTACAAAGCAAAGCAAGGTATAGATGGTCTCTTACAGATTTGGTTTTTGAGATCATATGACTGTGGTTCTCCAGAAAAAAAAAAAAACTAAAGCAAAAATGTCAGTATGTTTATTTAAATGCTTTTAACAGAGTTCAGAGAAATAGATTCAATTTAAAGCAAAATACAACCATTTCCTGTCCATTCCCAAACATATGCTATCTGATTTTTGAGAGCTTTCTTGAGTCTCATTTACTTCACAGACTCCAGTGATAATAGTCATTCTCTAAGGAATAATTCTTACTCTCCCAGAAGAACTTGGATGGGCAAGTTCTATGACTTTCCCATCCCCAAATGGCTCTTGGCATGGTTTCTTGTGTACTGTTGACAATACCAAAAAATGGCTGGCCACTACCCAGCCATGCTTGTACAGACTCCAGTGTTCTGAAGCCCAGCCATTCTCAAATTTGGCTTCGTAAAGGAATCACCTGGGGAGCATTGAAAACTACTGATGCAGGGGTCACAGTTTCAGATGTTTGATTTATAGGTCTGGCCTAGAGCCTTTGCATTGGGAGTTTTAATAGCTCCTCAGATGATTCTAATGAACAGGCAGTGTTAAGAATGCCACAGAGCTGGAGCTGTGCAAATGTGTGAAGCAAAACAGATTCTGGATCGCTCAACACTCTGCATTCACCATTCTGCATCTGTCTCTACCTCACTCCTGGTGTATTCTTAGTTAAGAAGAAGAAAATACACTATTGTGTCTAGAAAAGCATTTCAACATAAAAACAAACTTCCAGAAATGTCTATATTAGTGATACTATGCTATTTGTGTTAGGTAGAAAAATGACTCTTTTATTTGTGTGTGTATATATATATGACGTGTGTGTGTGTGTGTGTGTGTGTGTGTGTGTGTGTGTGTGTGTGTACAAATACATGTTAGCTAGTGCCCTTTGACACCAGAAAAGGGTATAGGATCTCCTGGAGTTGAAGTGACATGCAATTGTGGGCTTCCCAAAGTGCATGCTGGGAACCAAATTCTGGTCCTCTGCTTCACATGTTCTTAAGCCCTGAGTTACTGTGGATATCACTCTATATAAATAAAACACTGATGGCCAGTGACCAGGCAGGAAGTATAGGCGGGACAAAGAGAGAGGGGAATTGGGGAAACAAGAAGAAGGAGGAGAGACACTGCAGCCACCGCCAGGACAAACTGCATGTAATGATGCCAGTAAGCCACCAGCCACGTGGCAAGGTATAGATTTATAAAAATGGGTTAATTTAAGATATAAGAAGAGTTAGCAAGAAGCCTGCCATGGCCATACAGTTTATAAGTATTATAAGCATCTGAGTGATTAATTTATACGTGGATTGTGGGACTGCGGGGTTTGGTGGAACCTGGAGAGAAGCCCTCCAGCAACAAATGGTGCCCAACAGCTCGAGTCTCCACCTTAAACCTGAGAATATTTAATAACCAATTCTAAACAGAGCCAAAACCAGGTTCCTCCTTCATGTCTCATAAGGACAGCTAGACAGCACAAAACTCGGGTTTGAACTACTGGCAGGTTCCTGGTGTTTGCGTTTGACCAGCAGTATGGCGGTAATGAGGTGTCTGCCAGCGGCACATTACGCTGTGTGGTAGATTTAGTCTTTACTGGTATTAAAAAAAAAAAAAAAGGTTTCTGGGCTACACGCTGCTTTGATAAAAGCTTAGACCCACTATTTCTGAGACTTGATGACTCACAGAACTGGTGGAAAACGCCATGTTGGTAAGCTAAAATGGGCAGAGCCAGCAGCCACAGGGCCGTTTCAGTATTAGAATGGTGCAGTTTAAAGCAATAGGCTCAAGGTAATATAAAAAATAAGCCACGTAAAGATGGCTACCACACAAAAAATCTGAATTATGTTCTCTTTGATATTCGTAACTGAAGAAAAACATTTGATTGCAAAAGCTGTTGAGTTATGCCAAAATGTATATTTTAAAGGTACCTTGACTTCAAAATTTGGATTTAAGGATATGTTGCTTTGAAAAAGAGGTTCGGCTTTTGTTTCTACAGAAAGCCAGAGGCTGTGGATTTGTTCCAGATTAACATACATCAGGTTTCACCAGCCAAGACCCCCTGAGAGGTCTCCGATGACACCATGGCCCAGATGATCCAACATCCAGAGTGGTTTCAAGGAAACTGGTTCACACAATACAGCCTCACGGACTACCCCATAGGCCTAAAATTTTCTTTGCGTCCCCATAAGATACAGCGCCCCCCCCTCCAGCAGGAAGTAGTAAGAGATGCTATGCCCAAATTCCCAAATATACCAAGCTGGCTTTAGAGGTGGAATTGGCTCACTCCCCCTCTAAACCCAGACATATTGCTTTAAAAAAAAAATGGTTAAGAGATTCTTGTGTCCGAAATCAGAAGAGCCCTCTGGTGTGGGACAGAGAAAAACCAATATTTTTATTTAAAACAGGTTGATTATAAATATGATCTCTTTCTAAAAAAGAAAAGGGGATATGATATAGATATATAGGAGGATATGGAGATGATAAGATAAAAGGGTAGATTAATGAATCTACTTTAAAAGAACAACTTGTTTAAAATGTTTTACATTGGTATAGATTTTAGTTTATGTTTAAAATGTTTTACATTGGTATAAATTTTAGTTAATTGATACAAACTTGAAGTTAATTTTGTTATACTATATGTATATATATATGTATGTATGTATATTTCTATTCTTGTTTGAAGTATTATGTTTAACTCATTTAAAATTGTAATGGATAATTAAAAATAGATTAATAATTAGTCATCTATGATAATCATATTTGTAGTCATGTTAGTTAAGTCTTCTAGGTATACATAGATATATTTCAGATAGATAGGTAATCTTCAAACACTTCATAGATCTAGAGAATATGGCATTTAAATAACTTAAAATTCTGTTGACGTGAGACACAATTGCTCCTGGCTGCACCAATTGATCCCGAGAGAATGTTGGGCTTCTAAGACATTTCCATTTGGAAGTTTGTCTTTTTGGCACAAACTGGCCTACTGGGCAAAGAACTGCCCTTGCCTTGACGGCTGACAGTATGAATGCAATGCTGTCCTTTCTGGACAAGCGGGACACAAGGAAAATGACCACTGTACTCTGCCAAGACAGAGTAAGATGGTCTTTCAGAATTCCTGCTTATGAAAATGGTCTGCCAGATACTCTAGGCCTGTAGCCAGTTTGAATGCACCAACAATGCTGAGAAACATTAGGTGACTGTCCAGGCTGCCAGCTGTCTTGGTCTACTCTTGCAAGATTCCCGAAAGTTGCTTGCATCCATCTATCATTTCTCAGGTACCATTATGTTCCTTCTCAGGGCTTTGATGTGGTTGAAAACTAGATAGTTGTAATTTCCTCAGTTATGATAAAAGATAAGTTAGATATAAAACCTTAAACTCACAAATATAAGATAGATAAGACATCTTCTTTAATATTGTAACTGTAATTCTTGCTCGATAATTGTTTTGTTATATGCAATTTTACTATGTTAAAATTAAAATCTTCCTTTTTAAAAAAAGAAGAAAAGGGGAAGTGCTGTGGATATCACTCTATATAAATAAACACTGATGGCCAGTGACCAGACAGGAAGTATAGGCGGGACAAAGAGAGAGGAGAATTGGGGAAACAGGAAGAAGGGGGGAGAGACACTGCAGCCACCGCCAGGAGAAGAGCATGTAAAGACGCCAGTAAGCCACCAGCCATGTGGCAAGGTATAGATTTATAAAAATGGGTTACTTTAAGATATAAGAATAGTTAGCAAGAAGCCTGCCACAGCCATACAGTTTATAAGTATTATAAGCATCTGAGTGATTATTTTATACATGGATTGTGGGACTGTGGGGTATGGTGGAACCTGGAGAGAAGCCCTCCAGCAACACTGAGTCATCTTTCTTGCTCTGGAAAAATGACTCTTTTAAAGGAAAATTATTTCTTTCAGTATGAATAGCAAAATCTGAGGCAGAATTTGAAGGTTATACCACAGATAAATACAATGAACTGCTTTGCATGAACTTTATATTTGTTCTTACTGGTACGGAAAGACTATTTAAATGATATAATTTCAGTTTTGAAAAGGTAAATCCAAAGACAGGATGATATTGTATGATTTATATTGTTATTTTTCTTTTTGATAAGTATGCTTGGCTGTTTTTCTTCTGTATTTCTGCCTTCACTTTTTGTTTGTTTTAATTTTGCTAAAGTAGGAGTTGAAGAGATGAATGGTCAGGCAGAACAGACTGCAGGTGGAGGGTTTTGTAGATGGGTTGATGTACCTGGTTATGGAAGAGATCCTTACCTGGTTATGGAAGGTGGCTGGCTCAGGCTCTGTAGTTTCCATAACTAGTAGACTTCACTAGCGACACTCTCATAGATTCCCAGGAGTTTCTACTGCACTAGGTTTCTACATCACCCCACAAATGCCACCCACCCCAATTCCAGTCACCTCACCCAATATTCTCTCTTTTGATCCCTTATAAGTGAGTACATACCATGTTTGTCTTTCTGGGTCTGGGTCACCTGACTCAGGATGATTTTTCTTTTAATTCCATTTGTCTTCAAATTTCATGGCACCACTGTTTTTAATAGCTGTATTTGTAGTGGGTAGCCATTCCAGCTTTGACCTGGAAGTTCCAACCCCCATTGAGGCTTCAGTAATGGTCACGCCTACAAGGCTGGGCTGAGAGAGGGCACTGAAGACCCGAGTTCCAGATGCAGGGGCTCTCTTGGTGCCTGGACCCTGGACGCTGGAGGTAGACCAAGCAGAGTTCTCCAGAGAGCAGAGTTCTCCAGAGAACACTGTCGAACTGCACCACACCTTTGCCAGACCCTGTAACCTACCTATCCCTTCACTTGTAAGTTACACCACTAAATAAACCTCGCTTTTAACTATGTGGAGTGGCCTTAATAATTTCACCAATATGTATTATATTCCATTGTGTAAATGTACCACATTTTCTTTATCCATTTTTTCAGTTAAGGGGCTTCTAGGTTGTTTCCAGCTTCTGGCTATTACAAATTATGCTGCTATGAACATAGTTGAGCAAGTGTCCTTGTGATAGGATGGAGTGTCCTTTGGGTATATGCCCAAGAGTAGTATAGATGAGTCTTGAGGTAGATTTATTCCCAGTTTTCTGAGAAACTGCAATATTGATTTCCAAAATGACTATAGAAATTTCCATTCCCACCAGCAATGAAGGAGTGTCTTGTTCAGCATCCTCTCTAGCATGAGTTATGCTTTTGATCTTAGCCTTTCTGGCAGGTGTTAAAATGGAATCTCAAATAAATTTGATTTGCATTTCCCTGATGGCTAAGGATTCAACTGCTTCTCTAATGGCTCCCCCTTTTTCTGGATTTATAGAATAAAGATTTTATATTTACGTACTGAGAATAAGTGGACCTGAAGGGATAGAAAAATGTGGGGCAATAAAGAGATGACCCGAATGATCGATGTGAAGCCAGCCAAATACAAACAAATTTGATATAAGAGCTAAGAAGTAATGAGCCAAACAAAGAAGCATATAATCCAGGATCCCTCAGATTATGAGAAGAATATACATTCTTATCTGTAGTGTGATCAGGATTCAAGTCGTTCACTTAGATATTACAGGCAAATTTGTTCTACAAATGGCCTGAGTAGACAATGTACTGATAAGAACCCCTCACTGGCCCCCTCAGTGCTTTGGAGGATGCATATATCTCAAGATCCATAAATGATGCTAAAGCTTTCTTCCACAATTTTTTGTGTATCCTTTACTAAAAAGTTGAAACCTTGTGGGAAACTTATGATTTCTACATTACAATCAAGGCCTACTTGAACTTAGCAAAACCTGGGGGAGTTGCAATGTATTTTTATCTGAAGCTACCATGCTTTTGTTACTTTTATGAGCTAAAACTCCACTTAAAAGGGGCAAATAAGCCATAAGTTGTCCAGAATTAGGGTAACTGCACAAGCTAAGTCTATAATAAGGTATATGCTATTAAATTACTGGCAATTTTTACTTTGATTATATTTGTTTTTTTTTCTTTAAAGACTTCAAGACAAGATAGTCTTAAATTTATCCTGAGTGGCAGTTTTACTAGACTCACAGGATAATTTTGGCACAAATGAGTATTTTCTTTCTTCTTTTTTTTTAGGAAGATGTGACTTTTTAATACAAATATTGTTATAATTTATAGTACAGTGGTTGTAAAAATACACAAAATAAACCAATAAAAAACAAACTGTAGCCAGCTGCCTTTGCAAGAATCGCAGTGGTGGCTGAGGGAAAACATAGATGGTTGGGCCCCCGGGCAGCAGGCCAAGGATGAGAACTAGGTGTCAATTGTTGATGAAACATGGAGGGATCAAGGTGGAGAAAAACTGGTTATAGGAGAAGCCTCTCCCATAATCTGCAGTTGAAGTTTAGGTCTATGTCACTATTTGGAGCACATGCATATATTCTGCTCAGGTTGCCCAATAACATCGCTCATTTAAAACTCTCCTTGCACCTCCCCCATTCTCCTTTACTCTTCTCCCCACACCATCCATTTCCCCCTGGACTCTCCCTTCTCCTCATTACCAGCATTTTTCTTTGTGACTTGTTCAGTTGGTTTCTTAGGTGATTCCCCACAAGATATTCTGCCTCCTAGGAGAAAGGGTAGTAATTTAAAATAGCAACTCTGAAAATACAAACATCAGTGGAAATGAACCAAGATCCAAGTATTTCTACAGAGAAGGAAAATATTCTGAAACAGACTGCAATGTATTATGTGCTATATTTTGTTGCTGTGCTGTATACAGTCTTTTGAACTTGGCATATAACATGTGTTTAATAAATAGAAAAGAGAGTCAGCATATGCTAGAAGCTATTAACAAAGGCTCTGCAATCAGACAAACTTACCTATCATAATTTTAAACTAGTAAGTCATTGAATTTTTGATTCCTTACCCAGTATACACTTGGAATATATGGTCAAACATACTAAACAAAACAAAAATGTAATGAAGTCCATTATTTTAATACATTAGTCCTAAAACATGAAGGAAAATAACATAATAAAGTGTCATTGGTTAATCTATGAAATGGACCCTTGTATCCTAACTCACTTTGGTATGGCTCCAAGTACATTTTTAAAATTTTGTTTAGTGCAGTGGATAGAAGCTAGTGTCTTGAATATATTAGATAAGCACCCTACTACTGAGCTACCTCCCTAGCCTTAAATGCTTTGGCCATATCTAATTTATTGCTGTATAGTATTATTTCAATTTTGTGCTCAACTTTTTATACCACAGTCAATTCTATGTATTGACCAGACTTTGTCTTGTTTAATTAGATACTTTCATTGATTTATTCAATATTTACTCAATAGTCTTAGTGTGTGAGAACTGAATTTCATGCTGATTATTATCACTTTAGAAAATAATACTTTGATGCAAGAAATAATTAAACTGAAAAAGAATCACTATTTAGTTAATGAGAACCATTATTTACTAAGACAATAAATAATTTAAAAAGCTATTTTCTTCTGATTCTTTAAGTAAAGAGCCCATGTGGTGAACAAGACAGATGTGATCTTGCATGAGAGGAACCTGGAAAAAAGTTCTGAAGTCAGAGGTAAAGCCATGTAGAATCACACACCAGCAAATATCACAGAACAGTCACATCTGACAGTCTTCACATGCAAATCTAAATGAAGAAGAGAAGGCAAGTGGGGGACTTCTGAGCAACGGTTATTCTGCTCAAGGTAGGCATAAGCTCCACGTGTTTATGAAATACCAATTTTCTGATAAGCACCTTGGCTGAGGCAGCATGTGGTAGTGTTCAAGGTTAGCAGCACAGGAAAAACTCAAATGTTCATGGTTCTGCATGCTGGAGGAGTTTTCCATTTTGTTCCAATTATGATAAAAAGTAATTCAGAAAGTTCCCAACAAAGATTAAAAACTGAGCTCACAGCTCCACCTGCTTTGAAGAGATGAGTTTTAAGTGGTCAGGAGCATCTCTGTCAAGAGCTGCACAAGGAGTAGAAAGGTGTGAGAGAAGAGATGAGTCCACTATCACTCTTTGGTATGCCATCTTCTCCTCCTTCAGGGTTTTTCCTTGCACTATGGTTTACTGCCTTCCCAAATGCTAAGGAAGCTAGGTGAACATGTGTAATTCTAGCTTTAGGATAAAGAAGACGTATTGAAGAATGCCAGAAGGAAAAAGTAGCCTACCTCATTTGTACCTGTCCCTGTTAGGATTTCTATTGTTGTGAAAAGACACCATGACCATGGTAACTTTTATAAAGAAAAACATCTAATTTGGTGGCTTACAGTTTCAGAGGTTTAGTCCTTTACCACCATGGCAGCACACAGCAGTATGCAGGTAGACACGGTGCTGGAGAAGAAGCTGAGAGTGGAAAAGGAGCTGCATCTTGATCCAACAGAGAACAGAAAGTGAGTTGAGACACTTGGTGGTGTCTTGAACATAGGAGACCTCAAAACCTGCCTTGACAGTGACACACTTCCTCCAACAAAGCCATAGCTACTCCAACAAAGCCACGATAGTTCCTTTCCCTATGAGCCTATGGGGACCAATTGCATTCAAACGACTACATTCCACTCCCTGGCCTCCCAAAGCTTGTAAGAATATAATATAAAATGCATTCAGTCCAACTTCAAAAGTTCCCATAATCTATCATAGTCTCAACAATATTTTAAAGTGCACAGTTCAAAGTCTCTCCCGAGACTTATGCAATGTCCTTTTTGCTCTGTGTTCATGCACACTGGAAGAAATTACAGATGATGATGAGTCATCATGTGGTTGCTGGGAATTGAACCTAGGACCTCTGAAAGAGCAGCCAGTGCTGTTAACCACTAAGCTAGCCATCTTTCTAGCCCTCATGCAATGCCCTTTACTGTAATCTCCTATAAAATCAAAATCAAGAAACAAATCACAAACTTCAAACATATAATGGCACAGTTTCTACATTCCATTCCAAAACACAGGAAAGAAAATATAGTGAGGGAACAGTGGATCAAAGCAAGACCAAAACCAACTGGACAAACTCTGAACTCTGAATCTCTATGTCTGTTATCAAAATGCTCTTCACATCTTTAGCTCCTTTCAGCTTTGATTGCAACATACTTCTTTATCTTGGGCTGGTTCCACTCCCTGTTAGCAGCTTTCCTGGGCAGGTAACCCATGGCTCTGGCATCTCAACATCTTGGGGTCACCAGCATAATCCAGGCTTCAACTTCATAGCTTCATGCAATGACCTCCCTAGGCCTCCATTCAGGGACACCCCTGACACATGCCTGGCCTCAACAGCTTTCCTTTGTCTTGGAGGCAAATTCCATAACCCCTTTCTTCTTTCTATCCTTAATTCTAAAGTCAGAACCACATGGCTGAAGCTGCCAAGTCCTGCTGCTTGCTAGGGCTGGAACATGGCCCCTTTGTTCAGTTACATCTTCACCAGCTTTCTGATTTTGATGGTTACCTTCACTGCCTAAGCTTGGTTGTTCTGGAATTTGCTTTGTAGACCAGGCTGGCCTCAAACTCAGAACTATCTATCAGCTTTTGCCTTCTAAATGCTGAAATTAAAGGTGTCCACCACCACACCCAGCTCTAGGCTTTTCTTTAATTCCCTTTCAGAAAATGGAAATATAGCTGGTGAGATCTTGCACTGAGGTCACTACTTCCTTTATTCCATTTCTTAACCTGTTTATCTCCTTGAACACAGGGTTTAGCTCCATTCCACTTTTTGGTGTTCTTTTTTTCCTCAAATTTTACATTTTGTATTTTTCCTTGCTCAACTTGTTCCTTTTCATTATAAATCTTTATAAACATGAACACTAGCAACTACACAACAGAGTCTATACTAGGATGTTTTGAGATTTCCTTCAACAATGTAATTAATCCAAAGCTCTTTACTTTAGCCTCAGGCAGAGTTTTCAGGCAAGGGTAAAAAAGCAGCCATTTTCTTCACCAAAATATCACAAGAAAGGTCTCTAGGCAACATACTAAAACTCTCATCCTCTGAAACCTCTTGAGCTAGCCACCCCACCCCCCACAGTTCTTATCATTCTCAGCATCATTTTCTTCCATTCTTTTATTAGTATGATCCATTAAGCAGTGCTTAAAGCATTCCACTGCTTTCCTAACCCAAGATACAAAAGACCAAATTCCTCCAAACAAAAATATTGTCAGGCCTATCACAGTAATACCGCAGTCCAAGGTACAAACTTCTGTCTTAGCGTTTCTATTGCTGTGAAGAGACACCATGACCATGGCAACTCTTACAAAGGAAAACATTTCATTGGGTGACTTTCAGTTTCAGAGATTTAGTCCATTTCCATCATGGCAGGACATGGCAACATGCAGGCAGACATGGTGCTAGAGAAGGAGCTGAGAATGGAAAAGAAGCTATATCTTGATCCTGTAAGGAACAGGAAGTAAACTGAGACACTGGGTAGTATCTTGAGCATAGGAGACCTCAAAACCTGCCTTGACAGTGACACACTTCCTCCAAGACCAAGCCCACTCCAACAAAGTCACATGTCCCAATAGTGCTAATCCCTATGAGCTTATGGGGCCCAACTACATTCAAACTACCACAGCACCCCAATTCCACAGAGATTAGAGAGACATGCTTCTTGTTTATAGAAGAAAAACAAATGAAGTCCAAGTCTAGACAAAACACCTCCTGCCATCTCCACTATGAGGATGTTAGGCAGAACTCCAAGAGTAGGGTCCCTCACAGACATAAATTTTGGAATGATGGCAAAAGGTCCAGGGAATGCTTCCACCAACCATCTTCCAAGCCTGGACAACAGAGCAGGGTTCAAGTCTCCAATTTCTGGAAGAAGGGAATAAAAGCCCACATAGAAATTTGTTTTCAGGATCAGTGTTAGGCCCACCTAACATCAAGTGGAGACCAAATACTCCATTTCCAGACCAGGGCTCACTGGTTGTAGAACTGCCCTGAAATCAGGCAGATACCTGCATATTGGTGGGAATAGCTTCAGAGAATAAAGCCACTGCCAGTCTTTGTGAGGTGCTGCTTCCCTTGGCAACACAGGCGGGAGCCTGAGACTCAGGGTTGACCCAGGTTATCACCAGTTATAGGAGCCAAGATATTGTCTGGATTCCCTTCCTCCAACGTTGGAAAGTACGGATGTAGCCCATAGGCAGTACCATGTAGAGATATGTACTTTAGTCATGGGTCTGCATGACTGCTTAGCTGTGGTGTGGGCCTCAGTGCACTCATGGGACTGTGCAAGTCTGTGTGTGATACACAAATGCAACACAGTTTAGTGCCCACACTGGCAACAAGCAATTTTGATCAACAGCAACTCAGCCTTGGAAAATGTAGTATGTGGCCAGACTCCTTTTTCTAGGGATGAACAAAGTAGCTAGCACAGAATTTTTTTTATTGAAATGCAAAATCAGCCTGGTAACACACCACCATTTTCAGGCCAGTATTCTCCAACAGAGCTCCAAGAACAGCTGCAGTGCCATGCAGAGACTGGAGACCCCATTTTATCAAGTACTACTCCACTAGCATTGACCTGGGATTGCTTTGGATTGTCTTGGACAGAAGGCAAGATTTGATTCTACCTAGTGTTGTGAAAGTCTGTGAACTCAGGGTGTGATAGGCTTAGCAGCATTAGTAGTCACAGATACAACATAATATCCTGAGGCTGTTATTACCATAGCGCCAAGGAAACTTTTGTGGGTATTTGAAGAGCTAAGATGAAGTGACATATACATTGCAGATTTAGGACAAAGCTGGGGTTGTACCTCTCTCTAGTGCTGGAAGAGTGTTAACCCTTGGGCCAATTTTACCGCAAACCTGGGCTTATATCTCCCTCTAGTGATGGAAAGAAAGAAACAACAAAAGGCTCAGAAAACTGGTGGATTGTATAGAATTCCAGCAAACAAGGAAAAATAAATCTAGATTATGAATACTACAGTAAATATGTAATATTTCAAAGTTCAGAGGTCTAAAAACCCAAGCTCCAAGAACTCTCAGGAAGTGATGACCTCATCTAAGTATCAAAAGAAACTGTCAGAATTGAGCAGAAAGTAACATATGTGAGTAATCTATCAGAGGATGTTAACATGGCTATTCAAGGAACCACAGTGGGAATCAAGGAAATCAAAAAGTAATTTCAATCATATGAAATTTCAGTTTGATTAACAAATAGAAACAAAAAATGTGCAAAACAAACAGAAATCCTTGAACTAAAAAACATACTTAGATTTAAAAGTGCCATAGAAGGCAAATTTAGCAGAATGGATCAAGTGCAAGAGAGAATCAGTGTGCTCAAAGACAGGCTCCTGGAAAATGTCCAGGTGGAGGATAAGAAAGGACCAAGAGTTTAGGGCTGTGCAGAAAGCTTATGGGAACAATGGGACAGCATTAGAAGAGCTAAATGTGAGTTACTGGGCCGTTAAAAAGTGTGATTTGACATTGCCAAAAGAGTAGAAGCTTTCTCAGAGAACTAGTATAGAAACTCTCCAAGTCCAGAGCTGTCCACCAATATCCAGACTCAGGAAGGTCAGCCCTCAGTCAGCAGTCAGGGTTAACTTCTTCAGGTCTACTCTAACAGACACTGTAATTGGCTCCACAGTGGTGAAAGACAATACAAAAGAGGCTGAAGGCAATGTGTGTGTGTGTGTGTGTGTGTGTGTGTGTGAGAGAGAGAGAGAGAGAGAGAGAGAGAGAGAGAGAGAGAGAGAGAGAGAGAGAGGGAGGGAGGGAGGGAGGGAGGGAGGGAGGGAGGGAGGGAGGGAGGGAGGGAGGGAGGGAGGGAGGGAGAGAGGGAGAAAGATGCATCTGATGCATCCTAGTCCCCCTCAATGCATCTGATGCATCCTAGTCCCCCTGATAGGTACTTCTGAGCAGAGATCTCATAGCCAGAAGTAAGCTGGAGATTTTCAAAGTTCATAAGGAAAAAAAAAGCCACACAAAATCGTTTTACCCAATCAAGCTGTCCTTTAAAAGTCAGGAAAACATGAAAGCATAGTAAACAGAGCCTGAGAGACTATGCATCTTTCTGAAAGAAATACAAAAAGGCTTTCTTCATCTGAGAGAGATACTCTCTAAAATAAAAACAACCGTAAATTTTTTTCTAATAAACTAAGAAAAATTGGAAATTATAAAACTTCCTGGCAGTACTAGAGAGATAGTCAAAATGCTCTAACACTGTACCTCTACTGCACAAGTCATTCGTTCTTTAGTGTAAAGACTATAGAAACAAAACAGCACACTAATGACTACATTAATATGTTAAAAATTAGGCAACACAAACTTAAATTTGGGAATAAAAAAGGTTAAATATAGGGAACACAGCATTTTTAATTTTTTTTTCTGAGAATTGTGTGCATCTATAAGTAACCAGTTAAAAAGAGTACTGAAGTCATATGATGAAGATAGGGTACTAAACCCCTAGAGTTGGGCTATAAATCTGTCCTTTCAAATCTCGAGGGGTTGTGTTGATAAAGTTACCCAGAGATTTGGTGTTACATTTGTTCTTGTAATTTTAATAGAGATATACAACTCCTGACCCTTATCTTGGGTACATCCATCATAATTTTGTTTTGTTTTAAATTAGAAAAATAGGGTCAGGTTCTTTTTTCTTCCTTTCTTCCTTCCTTCCTTCCTTCCTTCCTTCCTTCCTTCCTTCCTTCCTTCCTTCCTTCCTTCCTTCCTTTCTTTTTTTATTCTCTGTGGATTTCTTATCATGGATCTTGATTCCATTCATCTCCCCATCCCCACAAATCCACCTCTGCCCCTGCAATCTACCTCCCCCCCCCCAAAAAAAAAAAACCCAAAATGAAACCTGAAAGAAAAGAAAAATCTCATCCTGGAAGCTGTAGTGTGACACAGTGAGTTACACACTATACCCTTTAGTCCATATACCATTACTTGCAAGAGTTCATTGTAGTGAGTCATTGGTCTGGTTGGAGGCCTCTGGTTTCTGCTGCACTATCAATACTGAGCCCTCACTGTGACTCCTCTTGGATATCCTGCTGTATCCTCTGTCAAGGGTGGGGCCAGATCGATAAGACTCTAGAGGACTGCTCACCCTCACAACACCCCGCCCCCTCAACAGGGTCAGCTTTACTGGGCTGCCCACCTGAGGTGCGAGAGGCCTGTTTTCAAGAGTGCTGCAGCTGGTGGGGGGCAGGGTCATCTCTCTAGCCTGAGGCAGGTGGTGAGGGGGAGGGAGAAGGGCGTCCTTCCCTTGCCCTCACCACCTCTTGGCAGATGAGGGGGAGAAGGCCAGCTCTTCCACTCTCATGACCCAGGGGTCAGCTCTTCTGCCCGCTGCAGGTAGTGAGGGACAAGGGGGAGAGAGGAGGCATCTCTGCCCCACCCACACCACTGCCTGACAGGGAAGTAGTGGGGTCAGCTGTCCCACGCTCCTGCCCTCAGGCTGCCTCCACCAACAGGGTCAGCTCTACTGTCCTGCTCAGGTGAAGTACAGGGCCTGCTCTCCGGAGTGCTGCTGCAGCTGGTGAGACACCATGCCAGCTCTCTCACCTTCCACAGGTGAGGGGCAGCACGGGGTTGGGGGCGGGGGAAACACATCTCTCCCTGGCTCAGTTCACATCACCATATAGCAGAGGACGGGCTGGACCAGATCTTCTGCATTCACCTGTGCCCCGGCCAACAAGGTTAGCTGTCTTGCTGCCAATGTGAGGTGCAGGATCTGCTCTGTGGAGAGCTGAAGCTGGTGAGGGGCAGGGCAGGTTCAGTCTAGTATTGCAGCAGCCAGTGGGGGGTAGGGCCTGTTCACCCTATTGCTGCTGCAGCCAGCGAGGGGCGGGGCCAATTCTGTGCAGTCCTGTCCTCTCAGCCTTCAGTAGTAAGAGCAGCCATGGACATCCACACAGACAACAGCTGTGGCAGAGCCACAGAATCTAAGTTAACCCTTGGCAGCTGTCCAGGCCTGGACACCACCATGGCCCCGGGTGGCAAGCAAGCTATCCACCTCAGTCTGCTCTTCACTGCCTTCACCTCTTCAGATCTGCTTCTCCCCAAAGGACATGAACCACTCTGTCTCTCTCTCTCTTTCATACCCCACCATATATTTGCTCACCATATAGGCCTGTGTTTTCTCCTCCCTGCCCAGGGCAGATAGCTCCAAGCAGGCATGTGGGTCTTCTGCTAAGTCTTAATGGTGCAAGGCAGGCTCATATTTCTCCTCCAGTATCAGGTTCTTAAAAGAAACATCTTTATATCTTGCCTCTCTGGCTTGTAAAAGGCTGGGTCATATGGGTTAGCAAAAGGTTTGAACCTTAAACTCATGAGAGCAGGAGCTGCAGCTGATATTTTGAGAGCATGGTCACAGCTGTTCTTATTCAGTCCCTAGACTTTAATCTGACAGTTCAATGTTGTCCGAACTCAACGGTCATTATTAACCACCTTGGCAGAGACAGATCTTCATTCTTGTGCTTGGAAACTATCTAGTTTCTAACCATGTGTCATATTCTAATGCTAGGGCACTCCATCATTGCACCATCCCAAAGGATGTTATACCAGCTGAACGTTTCTGTGGCCTCATTCTAATAAGACCTGGTAAGCAGGAGGTGGTGGAGTGTATTCTCAGTGTGTGGATATGAAATATGTATCAAAGTTCAGAGCTGCATCTTCAGGAGGCTCTAGAAATGCAGGGTTAAAGTTGCTTTGCCTTGTGTCGTTATGAATCAGTGTTTAATGAGCAACTTCAGATCTAGAAAGCCGTGTGACCTACAGAGAACAAAATGCCATCTAACAGGTGGGTTTTGACACCAGACATGGTAATGGCCATTCAGAGTCCCACACTCTCTAGAATCTATGAATATGTTACATTATGTGTCAATGTGGATTTTATATAGATAGTTAAGGACTTCAAGTTGGATATTAGTCTGGACAGACAGGTCCAGTCTAATCTATGGATTGTTGAGAATGGAATCTTGCTCATTTCAAGAGAGGAAGACATAACCACAGAAAAAGAGTCAAAGGGATACTGCCTGCCTGGTGTTGAAGACAGGAAAACCAGGAGTTTACACAAGACAAGAAATGGAGCCAGCCTCATAACCAGCACAGACGTGAAAAGTGACTCTCAACCTAAGTTTCTAGAAGGCAATATAGTTCTAAAACAACTCCCTTTTAGCTCAGTAATAGTCATCTTATATCTTCAAATTATAGGATTATATGATAAGTTTTATTTTATGCCTCCACACATTTATAAAATTTGTTACACAGTAGGAGAAAATGAATCCTGGAACAAGATATGTTTCTGAGGCTGGTATAGGTATAACATAAGTAAAGCATTTTCATTCTTGTGCCTAAAGACTCAATAGACTTAACAATGCTCTAAAGTATCGGCAGCAAAGAGGAGCACTCATGGGCCAGTTTGGAAGCCAGGAGAAAAGAAGTGTGAACTGAGAGGCAGACTTCTGGAATCTCTTCTGTTTGTGTTTTTTGTCTTATTACAACAAGGCTTTCCTTACACAATTGACCATTACACAATTGACATGTTGACATTTTGAAAATCAGCTCCTGGGTATGTCCCTGGGCTCTGGTGGAGATAAAATGCCTGACCTAGAATAATATGCTGCATATGTGACCAAGTTGACCTCTGACTAACGAGCTCTTATCTGATTCACCAAATCATAACATCTGTAGTGCTCCAGTTTCAAATGAAGTAAAGCAAAGTTTTTTCAGTCTCCAGTGTCTGAGGAAATATACATATACATATACATACACATATTCATGTACTCTCTTCTTGCTTTGTTCCATCTCCCCCATCTGAATCTTACCTCTTTGTAAGTCCAAATTATTAGTAATGGATAAAAGCTTTTATCTCACTGCTCAGTGCAAGCCCCTATTGCACAGGCAAGTTGATGATGCAGTTTGTAGAGTATCTCTTACACTTCTCCTCTAATTTCTGGAAAAAGAACCCAAAGTGGCAAGGTTACTGAAGTTTGGTTCCACATCTCAAAGACAGAATTTATCCTGTTGTACTACTAACCTACCAGCATCATCAGCTAAAGCTAAATTTCTAATGTATCACTATTATTTAGTGGATTGACCAAACACCTTTTAGTTAGTGATTGAATTTCTGCCTATGGAGAATGAAAGATTCTTTATTACAACATACACTTATTCTGGATATGGATATACCTGCCTTCATCACAAAGTTTCTTCCAGCATTACTATTCTGTGCATTATTCATTATTATAGTATTCAGATACAATATTACTTCTTTCTGAGAAACTCATTTTATTTTCTGCAAAATAGGTGAGGTGTATATGATTCAGCAGTCTATCATGAGTCCCCCTCAGGCAGATATAACTTATGCAGGCTGAGATGACCTATCTAAGACTATTTGGGGGGGGCTAGTTGGAGAATTGTTATAATGTTCAAATACTGCCCTACAAAATACAAAATAATATTATAGCATTACATTAACCTGATAAACAATGAATGGAACTAGTTCTTTGAAATCCATGATAAAAACAAATGGCTTAGCAACCAAGAATTGAAAAAAACGATAGACAGATCTTCAGTAATTACTACCCTGAATAAGATAGTCAAGTATTCTCCCTATTTGCATAATTTCAATACTGATAGTTTACATACAAAAAAAAAGATATACACCACCAGGAAATGTAACCATTTTCTAATTGAAACAGATCTACATGCTTTCATTGAGTATGTAGTCCATCTTGTCACCTCTGCTGAGTGATTCCCCTTTCTTCAAGTTCATATATGAGGCTGCATCTGTACCTCTAAGCATACACATACAAGTTTTGGTAACACAGGAATCAGAAATTATTATCTTTATTCTAATTACAAATTCTAAGGAAAACATGTCTGATGAATGTGAATCTGACTTCTGAGATCAAATTCTAGGCCCAATCTGGTGAGCGGAGACCAGAAAGCTGCTGTTCAAAGGCAGAGGCAAAGAGGCATGGAGTAGTCATTACCAACGCAGACATTGTAAAACGTTCCAGACTCTGCTGTCTATGTTCTTTATCTCACTAAATCTTTGTATCAAATGAAGATGAGGTGAGCCACTGAGTACTTCCTGCTCTTTGATTAATAAGTACATTGGACCAGAAATCCCAGTTTTATGCAGTATGGAGATTTCATTATTCTCTTCAAGTTGTAAGCAAATTCCCAAGAGAATGAGGTTATTTCTGGGGTCCTATTTCTATGTGTATCTCTTCTCCATTCTGTCTTAACCCAAGGGTAAGGCTCAACCGTTCATTCATTTTTTAGTAATGTTAAGCAAAAACAAGCCATTCACATATTTCATTCATTGAGTTTAGATTACATACATACTATATATAATTATATATATAATATATATATTACACATATATGATTGTGTTACAGACATCAGTTGTCCTACTGTAATCTTTCTAAGAAGATTTTTAATAAGGCCATGAGTGACCTGGCCCAGCAGGCTATGCTTTAGTGACAGGTTCCTGAGGGGGAAGTCTAGGGATAAGAAAATTTAAAAAAGATATGAAAGTTGGGACCAGAAGGTCTTATATAAGCTGACGGTTTATGCCAAACAAGTTTATATAAGAAGTGCAGCATCTTACATATAGTTTTCAAGGAAGAAATTGGACAGAGTCATCAGAAGGCTACCATACAATGGAGCAAAGCCAATCAAGTAATGGTCCACAAAGGGAGCACAGGACATCTCAAGTATATCACAGACTGAGCACAGAGTGACCTTGGGACTGATAAGCAGTTGGATTTCCAGGATCCTAAGTTTGCTCCCACAAGGACATGGCCACAGGTCATTAATGGCCTTGTCAAGCATGATCCTGATTTTAGACAAGGGAGTATATTTCTTCTCCATACATCAAGACCTCAGGGAAAGCTTTGGATTGGTCTGCCTTCCAACATATCATATATTATTAACTTATTTTTGGTCAATTTCAGCCAAAAACTAGAATATAACAACACACTCAACAATTTTGTTCTTTCTGTACACCTTAGAAATCTTAGTTTTATTATTAGAATGTCCATATTCATATGCAAAATGTTTGTTGAGTTTTTATTGCTTACTCTTTCTTGTATTAGTTTTTATTTTATTGCATTGCTAGAAACAATTTTTATTCTATGAGAAGAGTTTTATTCTATGAGAAAAGCCACTCTGTGAAATGTTTCCAACATTAGGCAATTAATGACAAGAAAATATATCAAATGGTGAACTTTCAGATGGGTGATTGATCATGAAGTATTGGAATAATTTCCTTAGGATTATCACAATAATTAAAGTCTGTAAAATGAGAACCATCAATGGGGTTAATGCCACATTAGGAGGAAGCATACTTGGATTAAAATTCTGCATGCCCTCTCAAGGAAGCAGAGTTGTTTCTAGATGTATACAGAACTTCTTTATATCATGATTTGTGTTTTCTTTACAAGAATCCTGAGAATTCACCAATCATGATATTTTAAAATATCTAGTCATGACACAGTATTTCAAAGTTTTGAACCTGTGTTTTTCTATGTGTAAAATGAAGCATTTAAGTTGAACTGTGAGAGTGGCCATTTTAAATTATAATTTTAAGGAACAATAATAAGTTTTCTACCCTTCTCCATTCTCTCAGTATGAAAAACTTATTCTAGCTTCATGAGCAGAACTCGTTCTATCCATCTATAATATGTGTGTATAGATAATCAAATAATGTATATTTTGATATTCCAATAGCTATGTACAAGAGCTTGATAAGTGCTTGTTGAAAAATAAATGATCTTATATGAATTGACTGTGTAATTTTCATTTTTTTAATTAAGGAATTTTTTAATTCACTTTACATACCAACCATAGATCCCCCCCTCTTCCTTCCTCCTGCCCCTCCAGCCTCCTACCCCAACCCATCCCTCAATTCCATCCTCCAACAAGTTATGGCCTCCCATAGGGAGTCAGCAGAGTTAGGTACATTCAGTAGAGGCAGGTTCAAGCCCCTCCCACTGCATCAAGGCTGTGCAATGTTTCCCACCATAGATAGTGGGCTCCAAAAATTTTCCTTTTAGAGAGAAGTGATTTGGAGTCTACCCCAACGATTGGTGAAATTCTAAAGTGGAACATTTTTTTCTTTTATGGAAACACCATTTTACGCAGGTGAAAGTGAAATGATTTGTGAATAAGGAGTTTTGTGTTTCTCTTTGTTGGTTCTTTGTTTTCTTTTTCCTTTGTTTGATTACATTGAAACATGAACATGAACTTGTATATTTAGAGGTTGTTAGTTACTTCCATTCCTGCCATTATTGCACCAATGGACCTATCTTGTCAGGGCATTCATTGTACTTTTTAGGGGTCACTGCTGGGTGATGGATTTGAAAGCAATAACAAATTCCTTTGCAATTAATTAGATGTATAATTCATAAAAACTTACACATATTTATAAAAATATATTTCCTAACACCTATATAGACAAAAAAGATAAATTTGATTTCAGGGATTCATATGAAAATTTTAACTGTATATCTTCTTTTTATCTTGCTCTAGTCCTATATTCAAACATCTGTACATTGGTTAACTGTGTAGAGACACGCTATTTTATAGAATATTGGTCATCTTGTAAAAGCAGTTTGACTGCCTTTCCAAAAGTAAATAAATTAGTCTTCAGTTATATGTACAGAAAAGCTGAGAGTATTCTAGTGTATTCTTTGACCAAAAAAATAAAGAGTAGGTAAACAAGAAAAATCAGTGTACATCCTGCTAGCTGATGAGGTTTATCTTACTCTTTAGACAACTGTTCATTCAAATATCCTTGTTGGAAAAGGATAAGAAACTTAATCTTTCATGAAGCACAAAAAGAGGAATCATAGGTGGTTACATAATAACCTGAATGTGTCCATGAAATTGAAATCAATACAAGAAATTTCAAAGCGATGGGATGGATATAGCCATTAAATGTTGTTTTCAAGTGTTTGTTTCCTTGCATGCTTATTTTTCCAAATTATCAGGATGGAAAAGAGGATCAACTGATTTCCTCTATAATATGAGAAGCTGTTAAGTTTTTAAGCTGATTTGTAAATTAGAATGCGCTAGATGTAAATGTTATTGGCAATTAAGGTTGCTTATTTGCTTTCCTTGTTTCTTTTTTCAGTCACAAGCATTATCTTATAGATAACATTATTTTGTGGAGCTAACTGAAAATGAGAAGTGAGGAAACAATTTTAGCAGCTAGTGTGATTAGTGGAGACACATAATTGCCTGCCTATTTACTTTGAAGCTGTCATTTAATGAAGTGGTTCTAACTAAAACTCTAATGGAGAGAAATTCTTAATTTCTTTTTAATATTTCCCAATGTCTACGAATGTAATTTAAAATAAATTTGAATACTGATTGCTAAATTATATTCTTTCCCATCAGCAGAACATCAAATTGTTTCTCTTTATAGACATCAAAACAAATCACTTAAGATGTTACATAAAATAAACAGCCAATCATTAGAAGATAATCTTAAGTCGAAACAAAATACCAAATTTTATGCAGTCATTCCAAATAAATGAATATTTTATAGTATATTAATATACTTATTTCTAGAAAAGCTATTGATTTCCATGTATTTCTGCATTGTTACTTATAAAAGTATTTAAATAGGGGACTGGGGAGATGGTGCAGTGGTTAAGAGCACTGGCTGCTCTTCCAGAGGTCCTAAGTTCAATTCCCAGCATCCACATGGTGGCTCACAACCATCTGTAATGAGATCTGGTGCCCTCTTCTGTCCTGCAGGGATACACACAGACAGAACACTGTAATAAATAATAAATAAATAAATAAATAAATAAATAAATAAATAAATAAATAAATAAAAAATATTTAAATAGGTTTATTATATAATTAAATGGAAACTTTGTCTCTAGAAACTACGCAGTTGACAGTTTTAAATTTCTCCATTGAACATATCTACTCATGATACGACATCAATACAGCAAGGCCTGCTGCCTGTCGTCCCTTTTAGAAGACCTTTGAAAGTTAACAAAATTATAGATCTAGTTGGGTTCATAGTTTTCAGGTGTTAGGGATGGTGAGGATGACAAGGATGTATGCAACTGTTAAGATGTGTCAACAAAGGAAGAATCTGTAGTGATCAACCTTGCTGTGGGATGTTCTGTATGTCCTGTGGGAGCCCTTCTTGGGTTCTTTGTGGCGTTACCCAGCAGGTCCGCATAGAGGATGATTAGGACCATGGGCCTGAGTGCAGGTGTCTGAGATGGTCTGCACTTGGCTGTGCTGGGGGATGGTCTGTATGTCAAGTTGTTCTGATTGATCAATAAATAAAACCTGATCGGCTGTGGCTAGGCAGGAAGGATAGGTGGGACTAACAGAGAGGAGAAATAAAAGGACAGGAAGGCAGAAGGACTGACTGCAGCCGCCGCCATGACCAGCAGCATGTGAAGATGCCGGTAAGCCACCAGCCACGTGGCAAGGTATAGATTTATGGAAATGGACTAATTTAAGCTATAAGCACAGTTAGCAAGAAGCCTGCCACGGCCATACAGTTTGTAAGCAATATAAGTCTCTGTGTTTACTTGGTTGGGTCTGAGCGGCTGTGGGACTGGCGGGTGACAAAGATTTGTCCTGACTGTGGGCAAGGCGGAAAACTCTAGCAACACAACCTGATCTCTATCATCAGTATAGCGAAAATTAGATAACTTTACACAGGCATTAAAGTGGCATAGGAACTATGCATGCACAAAGACACACAAACTCACACATACCTACACACACAAGATATGCTCACGCACGTATAAATCCTAATTTGTTGGCTATAATACTGTATTGTAATCATAGAAGATGCCCTAAGGCAAATTGGAAGAACAGAAAACTTTTCTTTAATCTTCTGTAAGTTCATAAAATCTCCAATTATTTTAAAATACTATTTCAAAAGTTAACGTGGTGAGGAAGTATATTTTAAGTATCAAAACAAATTGTGGGGGATTCAACATCAACATTTTATCTCTTAGCAGAGACTTTGGGTAAATTTAGAAAATGAAATTGCCTACATTTGCACAATGTAAACAGTAATGCTTCCTATATGTACATAATGTCAAAATGTACCTGGTGTTGTAGCTTGAATATGAGATGTCCCTCTTAGTCTCATATGTTTGAACATTTGGTCCATATTTGATGGCACTGTTTAGAAAGGTTATTGAATCCTTTGGAGGAAGAATGTCACTGGGGGTGGGCTTACAGCCTACTCCTGCTTCTTGCTTGCCCTCTGCTTCTAAATTCCATATATAATGTGTATATAATACAATCATGTTCCTGCTCCCATGCCTCTCCGCAGCCCTAACAATGGACTGTAACCATTCTGAAACTGTTAACCAGAGTAAACCCTCTCTCCCTTAAATTGCTCTTCTCAGGGTATTTTATCATAGCAATAAAAATAAAGCTAATCCACATGGCCTATAGGAAACAACACAAGAGGGTTTTCTATCACAATCATCATTTTCCTCAACTTAGAGCTAGCTTACTATAGATAGTACAGGAAAGGGATACATGGTGACGTCTACAAATGGCTCTCAATGACAATAAACTTCTAGAACTAAAAGGAAGACTGAGCCTAAAATGGTGAGACCAGGAACATTAGGAAAGAAAAACAAAGCTTTAAGTTGGGCGTGAGATAGTAAAGCAGACTTGATGGGGGAGAGACAATAACTGCAGAAAGCAAGGCTAGTGTTGACTGGCCAGCCAGTCAGTTTCCATTAGATCTCCCCTGGGGGAACAAATGCTAGGCAGTATTGATTTTGTATATTGCCCTGCTTCTAGAGCAGCTAATTATAACAGACCAAGTCTTCAACAAAGATGACTTCTGTCTCCTCCTATTTCAGGAAAGACACTCATAACCATTCTGTGGACAAGGAGCTAAGAACAAATGCAGCCACTTCTCATTAGCTGTGACAATATAGAAATTTAGCAGGATTAACAGGATTTGAGACATCTGCAAGGTAAAGAGGCACCCAGTGACTAACAACTGGCACAAAACGTCAAGAGTTAGAGACAGACAAAGTCTATCTAACAAAGTCAGAGTTACCCACAGACAGAGGAGTGACTTCATCACCCCTGTTTGAGCAGATGATATGTGACAAAGCAAGATCTTCTCTCTGGCTGCTTTAGAGCAGTATATATCAAATGTAGTGTCTTCTAATTGGCCAAATAATACCATTACAATAGTCTTCCTCATTGCTCTATAAAAGGTCCCATTACCACTTTGCCTTGGCTACCTAATTGGCTCTTAGTTTCCCCAAAACTAAGAGCTTTACTTTCCTTCTATCTTAAATACTTATGTCTTGGGTATCTTCTTCATTTTTTTCCTTAACTTGTTATCTTTCCATAAATCATGCTAATAAAGTTTGCCTTCACCTGACTCCTGCAAGTATCTCCATCTTTAATCTTCATTAGCACGAGACAAAAATCTCAGCAGCCATTGTCCTAGGTCCATCGTTGATGAACATGAGTGTCTGATACCCTATATCCTAGAGTCACGCACAAATCAGCCAAGTTTCACTCAGACCCCACACCAGTGGACTTTATGATTTCTAGAATCACTGAGCTAGTATTTGGCTTCAGTGTTTCAGATACTTGCTGCCTAGGACCATGGCCCCAACCTTCCTTACTACCGCCTTATTGTCCCTTTTTCACATGTGTGTCCTACAAGTACTGCAAAAGGCATAGTATTCACTTAAAACTCTGCCTATGAGGAGAAGATTGGGGTAGGGTGAGGGGGGGTGAAGTGGGAGGGAATGGAAGAAGGAGAGGGAGGGAGAACTATGGTTGGTATGTAAAATGAAAAATAAATAAATAAAAAGATTAAAAAACAAAAACAAACAAAAACTCTGCCAAGCTAACTTTGTTCCCAATTCCTCATGTGCAAGATACGAGACCTAAAAATAATTAGCAATACATTTAATGCCTTGTAGAGCAGTTTGTTTTCATTTTTAACATCTCTGATGACCAAAAGTTCTTTATTTATTGAGTGTAACTCTGAATACTTAAGAATATCTGTCAGCTCCCGTGATGCTATGCTATCTCCTGATATTAGACTAAAAAGGCAAATATGCCTCTCATCCTGTTCCTTATTTAACTGCAGTAACTTTGGCAGCCCAGATAGATTAGGAAATAGAGTTTTCACATGACTTTCAAAGGCAATTAATCTGAAGAAGATAACTATAGTACATTAAAGGGGACAAAATACAGAAGAGGCAGAGGAAAACCATGAAACAAGTTTACAAATGGTGAATTGAAGTTAGAAGCAATTCTTGGAAGAGAATGTTACAGTCAAGAAGAACTGGTCAAGCAGACACTCCTATGTGTGTTTGATTGAAAACTGATTTCAGAAGAAAGAGCCAGACTACCAGCTAAACGGAGAAAAAAATAGTAATTTTTTGCCACCAGGAGATACTATGAGTTCCTTGTCCAAGGCCATCTGCTAATAAGCTACTAGAGTTCTTAGGGGCAGTCTTTCATTTAGTACAATGGACAAACATCTTTTGCCTAGGTGGTGCCATTGGGCAGAGCTGACTACTACACGAAGACCCAGGAGGCTTCTGGTGAACAGGATGGCCAACATGACTTTATGGTCACATTATCAGATGGCACTTTGGAATATCAAAGTGGCATGGGAAATGGATCTTCTTCTAGCTCAGACCTTTACTCTTTCTACATCAGAGCAGTATTATGAGAATAGATCCAGGACAGGGGAAAGCCAGTATACATAGTCTTCCTCTTTCACTGAATTCATAGTGTGCAGGGGGAGAGACAGAGGACCAGAAGACCTGTTACCATTACTCACCATTTTAAGGACAGTGGCAGAATAGTTGGGGAAGTCATCAACAGCAGCTGAAATAGCCTCAGAATTACCAAGAGAAGCTAACCTCCCACACTCTGCTCTTAATGCACCAGAATGATAAAGACTTAGGGCAGGAAGTGCCCTACCATATCCCACAGCAGCTGAATCATTGCGGTCAGTTAATGGAGATATGTAGCTGAAGTTTTCTCCAGTTCTACCTGGGCCCACAGCTGCTCAGACCCAAATAAGCACACACAGGCTAATATTACTTTTAAACTATGGCCATGGCAGGCTTCTTGTTGTCTAGTTCTTATATCTTAAATTAACCCATTTCTATAAATCTATACTTTGCCACATGGCTTGTGGCTTACCGGCACTTTTATATCTTGCTTCCTCTGTGTCTGGCTGGCGACTCCTGACTCAGCCTTCTTGTTCCCAGAATTCTCCTCTCTCTTTTTTCTGCCTGTACTTCCTGCCTGGCTACTGGCCAATCAGCACTTTATTTATTAAACAATCAGAGCAATACATTTACAACATGCAAAGCAATATCCACAGCAGAGATACAGTTGACTCTTGGTTGCAGTTTTCACTTTTGCAAATGGTGATTAGATCTTTACCAATATCTCTTGAGAAAGATAGGCAGGAAAGAGCTGACCCTAGCTGTGGATGCTGCCCAGAATAGGGTACCAATCAAATATCATCTGCAGGCTCCCCAAGGCTACACTAGGCCCATCCTACAATCCCCAGTCTGCAGAAATTTAGGGATTAGTGTATACCCAAGGTTGGATCCAGGAGGTTTAGGAGACTTTGCAAATATTTGACACTCAGCAGGAAGGATCCAGTACTGGATCCTATGTGCAAGACTCTCCAACTTTCTGCTTCTGAGACCAGAGGAAACACAAGAACTGTCATTGAACCTAGCTGTATATTCAGATAGCCCCAGTTGACTGAATCAGATTTTCCCACATTGGCCTGATACTATCTTGGGAGGAGGAGAAGGAGTATAAGCCAACCAGGAGGACAGAGCCTCAAAGACACCTTTTTTGTCCAAATTGAAGAAGATAAGAGGTTGGGAAGGAGGGGGCTCTTGGCTGAGTTTACCTCAAGTCCAGTTTTAATCTCTCAGGTTACTAGTTGTTTGACAGCAGATAACAACTGAAAAGGTTTATGATACATGGGTGGATGTGACTAACATACATTGCATATATGTATTAAATTGTCAAGTCATAAAAAATGGCATCCTAAAAATAATAATAAATACATAAAAATAAAAGATAACTCTATCCATTGTGTTCTAATTTAGCCATCGCCTTCTTTCTAATATTTTTAGTAACTGAGTAACTTACATTCACTTTTCTTGGGATCATTCAGCTTGTCAATGTGGAGGCTGAAAATGGCTTCTAGTCAGTTATAATCTTTAGGATGGATCAAATGGGACTGTTTAACTTCATTTGAACATTAGATACCTCTATTAATACATTTTAATGTCATGTTTGCTTCACCATCAACTATGATATAATGAGCAATTACTATTTCAACTTGTTTATTATTATCATACAATATCCCATAATCAATATTAGAATAATTTACTTGTGCAATTAGTATTTGAACCTGGATGCTATAATTACTTTCTTGTCATATATCATTATCCATGTTAGATTAGTTTCCTTGATGGCAGTGTTGACTGTACCTAGTTTATGTATCTAATAAGTACATAGGATAATATGCAAAGATAAATTTTATGTTAAACACAAGTTAAGAATAATTATAATAAATTATATGTTAAATAATAAATCACTTATGTATGAGCTGGAGAAATTGCTGTTGGCAAAGTGCTTGCTACATAAGTGTGAAGTCCTCAGAATCCTCATAAAAACGATGAGCATGGAGACAATTGCTTACAATTCTAGTGTTCAGAAAGCAGAAATGGGCAGACCTCTGGAGCTCATGGGTAAGCTAGTTTAGCCTGTTGGTTAAGCTCCTGCCAATGAGAGACACTGTATCAAAGAAAAAGTATAAAAGCAAGGTGGATGACTCTGCAAACCAATGCCCAAGGTTGTGTTCTCATATACCTGCACACACATGAGTACACACATTCACTTGGATTTGCACCTACAAGAACACACAGCATAAAAATTAAAAGTCTGGAGAGACAGCTCATCAGTTAAAAACACTTGTTGCTCCTGCAGAGAACATAAATTCAGTCCTCATCATACACATGGTGCCTCAAAACATCCACAACTCCAGTTCCAGGGTATTCTATGTACTTTTCTGACCTTCACAGCTCAGACGCCAGACATGCACATAGTGCACATTCATATATGCAGGCAAAACATTCACACACAAATATTAAATAAATAATTGAACATTTTAATTTATTAAAAACAAACAATAAATTATTAACATATAAGTATTTTCATTAATAGTGAGTATATTTATAAACATTTACATACTACTATACATATATGCATATATGTATAAACAAGTATTTGAGGGGATAATGTGAAACTACACCATGTTTTACTACATCTATTGAAATGTAGATGATAGGTAAAGTAGTATACACAGCTTCAGGTTGTACACAACAAAGGTATTTTAAAACCAAATACCAAAGTTTCTATCCTGAATAAAATAGAAGGTGCATTTGGAGAACTGAAAACTGTTTAATGTAACATTCATTTAGAAGTATTGATATTAGAAAGGTAATTCCTGCAGCAGGTTATTCCATCACGATGAAACCAGGCTCTACTACTTAGGATTCAGGCAATCAGTCACCAACTGGTCATAAAACATCCCTATGTGCTCCCTACGGTTAGCTATGTTTTATTAGTACCACCTTGTAATAGCGGGTGCTGAGATATCTTTGTCATTGCTTCAAATTAAGATGTATCTGAGGGCTACATGAGAGTGCCTGGAAATTGGGTAGTTAAATCATCCTTGAGAAGATTTACCACAAAGTAACTCATTATTTTCATCCTGTGCAAAGGAATCCTCACAAAAGCAAAGGAAACAGGAAAGAGTACATCCTATATTCCCTTCAACTTAAAATCAATTGGCATGGTCTATACTATATAAGATGATTATTATTAGAAGCAAAAATATATCTATGGGTGTATATCTTAAAGTACTATAATATCACAGATACATGTGATTTTGAATGTAGTCTTTTCAATTTAGAGCAGGGCAGAGTGGTATTTGGCAATACCTTTATCAGCATTAAGGACAATGACTAAGCCATGAAATGGCCTCTTTATGCATGGATCTGCTTTCTCAGAATATAATTTTAAACTTTTTTTTCCAAAAAAACAATTTCAAGAAAAAGCATAGACAAAAATTAAAACAAGATGACAACAAAAAAGCAAGAAACACACACACACAGCCCACAAAAATGAAAATCAAAATAAACAAGCAAAAGACCAGTAAAATACACACACACACACACACACACACACACACAAATTCCCAAAGCAAAGTGAGGCAAAATGCCTACAAAAAGGCTACTGAGTTTGTTTTATGTTGGCTATCTATTGCTGGGCATGGGATCTACCCTGAAGTGTGCTTAACGTACCCAGGTAGAATTCATTGAAGAAAACCAACTGGTCCTTTGCCAGCAGGCATCAATTGCAGATAGCTTCTTGGTTAGATGTGGGTACCCATGTTTACCTCCACCTCTCCCTGTTTGAATCTCATCTGCCTTGAATCTGTGCAGGTCCTGTGCATGCAGTCTGTCTCTGTAAGCTTACATGCACATAGTCCTGTTACTTCTGGAAGACACTGTTTCCTTGGAGAAGCCATCACTTCTGACTTCTGCAATCTTTCCACTTCCTCTTCCACATAGATTTCTGATCCTTAAAGGCAGGACTTTGATGAATACATCCCACTTAGGACCTAGTG
This sequence comes from Peromyscus maniculatus bairdii, assembly GCF_049852395.1. NCBI lineage: Eukaryota > Metazoa > Chordata > Mammalia > Rodentia > Cricetidae > Peromyscus > Peromyscus maniculatus. Next base: position 55,349,838 of record NC_134863.1, on the reverse strand, counting down.
CTCCAAAGTCTCTCTCTACCTCCACATTGTAGGGACATAACTTTCCAACTCTCAATTTGAACTCAGAAACAAAAGACCAAAAACATTGAGGCATAATATCCACTTGTGTCCCTTTCGAACTCCAATGTATAGCTCCAAGCCCATGATCACATAGAAAGCATGATTTCAATACAGTGGGACAAAAAGCAAAAGAGAAAGTTATTAATATAAGGAAGAGATTTGTGGGGAATAAGAGGCCCCATAGGAATGCAGAAAGATGCAAAGGAGGTCGAGGAAAAGTAAACAGGATACATTATTTACATGTATAAAATTGTCTAAGTATGAAATTTATAATTAAAGGAAAAATCATAATATTTATACCAAACTTGAATAATGGCAAATGCAGCAAAGAAGACTTGGTGTTCAAATAGCAAACTATCTACCTAAATGCTGAAAATTTCAAAGAACTCTGAATAATCCGCCCTTGTCATCGGCATCCATGAACTGAAGCAGAACTTCAGCCATTAACAATTGTTCCAATAAAGGATGAGTGGGTGTTGGACAACAATCGATGCACAAAGTGATAGTCAGATGAAGATCACACATCAAGTTGAACACTTGTTAAGGCTGAGTAGTTAAGCTGCCATTCCTGAACAAGACAACACGGATGCTACAAATCTGGAATCCCCAAAATGTATCAGAATCAGAGAATATCTCTTAGGACTTTTGAGGAAATACATTGAGGTATCTGAGTTAAAGTTACTGAGGTAGGCCAAATGATGGCACACCAAAGATTCTTGGATTCTGATTTCACCAGTTTTTTCTTTTATTCTATTGTGTCACACGGCAAAGGAGATTTGCAGATATGAGTAACTTAAGAATCTTGAGTTGAAAATGCACATATTCTTAGAGAGACAAGAATGAGGGCAGGAAAGAAAATGGTACAACAGAAGACATTAAAGTAAGGAGCAAGTAAGAGGCAACCCCTAGGAGCCATGAATCAAAAGGAATGAATTCTGTAGGAGGGCCTCTAGAAAATGCGCTCCTGAACATTCTTTGGTTTTACACCTGTGACTCTGAGGTCACAAATCTTCTTTTTTTTTTTTTTAAAGTCAGTGTGTTTATTATTTTACTTATTGTTGTGAGTAGAAATTTCTGAGAAGCAACTTAAGGGAAGAAGGATTTATGTTGGTTTGCAGTTTAAGAAGGAATACAGCCCACCATGGGGGAACAGAAAGTGGCTGGTGACACCATATCCACAGTTAAGAAACAGACAGCCAACAAGAAGTAAGGCTGACTATGAAAACTCAAGGCCTCAGCTTGCAAGATATATCTTCCAACAAGGCTCCAATTCTAGGTTTCACAACCTTTCACAATATCACTACCATCTAGAGACTAGTGGTCAAGCACAGGAATCTATGGGGCATGTCACATTCAAGCCACAGCTGTGGCTTACTTTGTTACAATTTTGAGTCAGCTACCCTATTAAAAAATCTTGAAGAAAGAAAATCAAATTATACTAAATTAACCACAAAAGACAAAATGACCGGCATGCCCACAGGTCACAGAAGAGTTCTGTGACAATCAGCAAACTACAGAGAGAAAGAGAAAAGCAGAAGCCCCAGGGAAACTTCTGGTCCTTCCTCAAGTGCATCAAAGTATATGCATTTTCATGAAACATTCAATTTAGAGTGAATTTATCACAAAAAAAGAAGATAAAGGAGAATCTTTCCAAAGCAATTCAAAAGACCAGTCATGCATGCAAAGGACCACTTACCTATAAAATATAAGTCCAAATCTCTCAGAAAAATTGAAAATGGTCACTGGCAGGTGTTACCGTTGGTATATTTCCCTTGAGAGAGAGAATCTTGATAGTGGGTTACTCATGATGGACAGTAACTTTGATAATTTTGAGAGAAAGGAAAAGAGATTAGTTGAAAAGTTTTTGAGCCAGAATTTAGTGTGAGCATTTTGAAAAGTTTCCTAACTTCTCTGTTCTAAACTAGGTACTTAGAAAATATCTGCTTTCAGGCAATACTCCTGGTGACTGCATCCCCACATCCTAAGAAGACAATGTATTGAACTGGTGTGACGCAGATATTGGGGGTCCACTAGTAAGAACCAGATGCCAGCCCTGTGGCATCAGGGGGCCAAGAGAACGAGATGCTGCTATGTATGGAAGACACAGAGAATGGCCAATACTTCTTCATGCTGCTCTGTGCCATGGACTTGTTTCTGATTTACATCTCCCAACTGAACTAGGAAGCTGACTCTTAACACATCTATTAAAATAAGACAGCAAGGTTTTTGTTTTACTCTTAAAAGAAATTCCAATTCTTTTCTATTTTGAAATTATTAATAGTAGATGTAGATGTAACCAACCATCTTATCAAATAAGAAACACAGAACCAATGTAAAAGAGAAAGCCAAGAGGTCAGAGCTCAGAGCTAAAATCTCACCCTTCCTCCTGCGAGCTCCTAGCTTCCTGAAAGAGCTATTTTCTTTCTGTCCATCTTTTCATAGTCTTTTGTTCTGCCTTCTCATTGGTTATAAACCCAAACACGTGACTGCCTCGTCACTGTCTGTATGTACAGTCCCCCAGGTCTTAAAGGCATATGTCTCCAATGCTGGCTGTATCCCTGAACACACAGAGATCTATGGGATTAAAGGCGTGTGCCACCACCGCCACACTCTGTCTATGGCTCTAATAGCTCTGACCCCCGGGCAACTTTATTTATTAACATACAATTAAAATCACATTTCAGTACAATTGGAATACCACCACATTTCCCCTTTTCTATTTTAATAAAAAGAAAAAAAGCAAAAGGTTATAACTAACATAAGAAAAACTATATATGAAAGTACAATAACTATATACAATATATACAAGTAATAAATACCTAAACAGGTATTTGACAAATCAGAGAAAATAATTCCAGTATCTATCCTATTTTGGTAAATCCAAGATGTATCTAATGCACTTTCTATCCTAATTAATTTTCAACTATAACTAACTAATCTTCAACCATAACTAACTAATCTTCAACTCCCTCGGAGACCCAAGAAGGAAATAATATTAGCTAACAAAAATAAAACCAGGAAGTGCATGCAAGCAACTTCCAAAAAATTTGTGAGTTGACAGAAACAGCCAGCACTGGATTTATTTCAGAGAGGAAGATAGACATCGAAGACACTCCATATGGAGTTTATCTTCACCTTGGCAAAGATAGCCATTCAGGCAAGAAACTGTTCTTGCCTGGACTGCTTGATCTACTGGACATACAAGACCCATGGAAGGATGACCACTGAACTTTGCTGGGCAAGATGGTCCTTCAGGTTCCTGCTTCGCAGAAAAAAACTGCCAGACATTCTACAGGACATTGAAAAAAATGATGGAGAGACTCTAGCCCTGTGAGCTGAAGACAGATGCCCCAACTTTACATAGGAACATTAGATAACCGTCCAGGCTGTCAGCTGTCTCTGACTACCCTGCAAGACTCCCAAAAGTTACATATATCCTTCTCCCATTTCTCAGGTAATATTATATCCTTCTGAGGTCTTTGATGTGGTTGAAAACTAGATAGTTGCAATTTCATCAGTTATGATAAAAGATAAGTTAGATATAAAACCTTAAACTCACAAATATAAGATAGATAGGACATCTTTTTTAACATTGTAACTGTAATTCTTGCTCGATAATTGTTTTGTTATATGTAATTTTACTATGTTAAAATTAAAACCTTGCTTTTTTTTAAAAAAAAAAGAAGAAAAGGGGAAGTGCTGTGGATATCACTCTATATAAATAAAACACTGATGGCCAGTGACCAGGCAGGAAGCATAGGCAGGACAAAGAGAGAGGAGAATTGGAGAAACAGGAAGAAGGAGGATAGACACTGCAGCCACTGCCAGGAGAAGCAGCATGTAAAAACGCCAGTAAGCCACAAGCGACGTGGCAAGGTATAGATTTATAGAAATGGGTTAATTTAAGATATAAGAACAGTTAGCAAGAAGCCTGGCATGGCCATACAGTTTATAAGTAATATAAGCATCTGAGTGATTATTTTATACTGGATTGTGGGACTGTGGGGCTTGGTGGAACCTGGAGAGAAGCCCTCCAACAAGTAGGCAGTGATCATGTAAGAACTTAAAGAGAGCTTTCATAGATTATAGTACTCATAATAGTTTTGTTAATGTGTTAAGTATATTTTATGTTTATATTTACAAATACTAATATATCAATGCATGAATATTTACAGATATAAACTTGAAAATTAATTCTTTCCATTTTGCTTTGGCTTTAGATAATTTTTATCTAATAAATAGATAAAATAAATAGATAAAATATTTAGAAAATATTTTTACTGAGTTTGCTTTAACCAGATCCATTTAAAGCCAGACAAAGAAAATTTGTTTCATTTCTTAAAGAAGAAATGTCCCTTGTTTAGTTTCTTTGCCTTAGATAAGTGACTATTAAGCCACAAGGAACATGACAAAACTTTGAATTATTTGAAATGTATTTCATAGGTGTTACCCATTTTAAAGTAAATTTAATAAGTAAATTGTTTCTTTCCCACTGTTTCTAAATAGTACATGGGTAGCATTTCAGTTGGTGATGTCTGGAAAGGACAAGGGTTTTATACAAACAGCCTCACATTTCGAGACATTCAAAACCAAAGATCCATTCCTGTATACCAAGAGCAGAATTCACACTAGTTATAACACTGATGAGTTTGCTTCACTAAATTTTAGTGCAAATACTCATTCATGACTCATGTTGTGCTTTTCAAAACCAGGTCTCTCAACATAGACTGCAGGCTCTGGGTAAGATGGTCACTACTGGATGGCAGCCCTATCTCTTGAGCAGTATGTTCTCTCTGGGCATGATGGTTTCCCAGTGCCACAAGAACCCTATGTTCCATTTTATCCTCATTCCCTTTCTTCATTTCCTATATCTAGCATTTTTACACCATACCATGCAAAGAGCTTGATGCATTTGGATGGAGTGTATTTTGGGGTATTAGGCTGGCTTTGCTGCAGTAACAATAAATGAAGAACTTCCAAATCTAGGGGCGTAGGATAACAAAGAATTACCACTTCATTTGGTTCTCTTGCTCGGCATGCTTCCTCCTTCACTCTGCTGAGTCAGCTGTCTTCAGTATTCAATGGCCCAGAATAAAATCGGGACAGTAGTTAAACAGATATTATCTTCTCCTGGCAAATGAGCCAACCATAAACAGGAAAGTTCAACATAGCACTTTTATTGTGTTAGTGAGGAGTGGTCGCTAAAGCTTCTGGCATGCTAGACAGTCTAGAAGCAATCTACACCCAACATTCTCTCAGTGCATTTCTTTTCCAAGTACGTGTCCATGCTCAAATGTGGCCATGTGTGCATGCATGCAGGTGGAAGCTGTATGTCAATGTGAGGTGACCACCTTGTTTTCTGAAACAATGTCTCTCCTTAAACCTGGAATTCACTGATTGAACAATACTGGCTGCCCAGCAAGTTCCTGAATTCCAGTAATACATATGTATATACACTCCCTCCTCCTGGGAATTGGGTTGCCGGAGGTCTGTGCCACTATGGAGCTTTTCACACAGATGTCCGGGATATGAATTCAGGCCCTCATGCTGGGTTAGAGAGCTCTTCACAAACTGAGCAATCACTGCAGTATACTTCTTGAAGATTCTAATTGAGTTGTCAGACTTTCATGAATACCCACATTTACAGTTTTTGTCATAGCAAGTCATGTGGGCCATAACAGTGGTGGAGGGCAGTGAATTATGTTTCCTGGGAGAAACTACAAATGTAGATAACACCTCCTTAGAAGGCAGACAGCAAAATCACTTTCTCCTCATCATAGGCATTTTAAAGGACCACTCTCAGTGCCTGGCAGATAGTAAATGCTAGCTAGATGCTTTGTGAATAAATGACTTCACAAACTGTCTTCTAGACTCCTATTTAACAATATGTACAGCATTTAGGAATGGTAAATAGCATTAATATGCTGACTTTCTAATATTAATAATCTGATCTATACAAACTACCACCTAGATTAATTTTTGTGGTGTGCAGGTAGGGGGTGCTTCCTACTATATTAAAATCTTTTACAACTAATACTGTGATGAAGATCATCATAGGTCATTTTGAGTTCACATATACTTTGAAGGATCTTGGATATGGCTAGATGTTTGAGAGGACTTTTTTTAAAAAAATTTAAATTATATTTGGCTCAACTATAATCCAGGAGCTTTGAACTGCTTTTCACTCACAAGAATTTTCATGAACCATCAACAATCCCAGGTCTAAATATTAACATTAAAGATATTTTAGGACTAATATAAAGATGCATGTGCCACTCATTCTAATGAAAGAAAGAATAAGTAGTGGACAGTAAAGGGAGAGCCCTCTAAAGGAGTACTACTTAAAAGATATTTCTGAAAAGAGACTAGGTGGTCTGCTCTACAGAGAACCCGAGGGTTTGGCTTCATGAGTGAAGAGGATGGGCTGGATGGGGAAGCCACAGTGAAGGTTGCTGCAAGTCTTAAGAATTCTGGTACCCAAACCCCAGGTCTCAACCCCTGGCTGCATTATAGCCCTTAATTCTAGTATTTGGTCCTCCTTAAGAGGGAGACAAGTGAAATACGTGGCGGCTCCTACGACATGGCGACCAAGAACTGCCCCACAGAATCTTGGGACTGAGATCCCTATGTAAGTTTCCAGTATTCCTCATCTGACTGTATGACCAATTGGTAGAAACTGATAAATTTACCTTCCCAGAGAAAGATGGCTTTAAAGGAAGGCCAGGAGATGCTAAATTCACTCAGTTTGGGAACACCTGTGCCAGAGACACCCATCTAAAAGACATCCACTTTCTCCTGGGTACTTACAGTCCTTGTGAGTGGGCTGTGTACACTTGACTGCCTGGGGGGCAGTTCCAGATGTGGGTGCTGAGTCACAAGAAAGCATGTTTTGGAAGGGAAGAAATATTGGGGAAGCACTTGATCTCAGGGTGCATTGTTTGCTCGTGCCCTGTAGAGGAGGCAGAGCTGCACCCCTAGGGTGAAAAGCAGGCAACACAAGCCAAAAGAGGCCTGGAAAGGAGGAGACCCAAGCTCTGTCCGTCAGCTTCCATCCTTCGCCCATCTAGACCCGTTCCTTCCAGGAGCCATCACACACTGACGAATTCCAAAGTAACTTTTTATCCAAGGAGGCTCTTCACTAATACAAAATTGGTAATGGAAAACAATCTACTATTCTGCCTTCAGATTCTATTCTTAGTAAGAGACCTAATAAAATTAAGCATAGAATTGCTCTTTTTATCACCCAGGAGTTAATATCCCTGCGGCAAGTATCTTTTGACTTTTTTTATATAGTCATGATTAGAAGGCCATGTTTTCTGTAAAACATTCTATATTTTAAATTGTGCAATATATATATATATAATTGGTTTTTAAGATTTAAAGTTTTAAGGTGAACATAGTGACGAAATTATTTATAACAAAGCTTTGCATTATAGGGGTGGATTCCCAAACTAAAGAGGTAATTCTTACCATCCAATACTAAGAGAATTTCATAGTATATATTACATGAGACTTTATATCTAAACTCTGTGAATTGCACAAGAAAAATGTGTCACCTATGAGGGTACATACCTATAATCCCTGACCTATGTAAACTATGACAAGAGGATCATTGGAGTTTAAATGTGTGTGTGTGTGTGTGTGTGTGTGTGTACATATATAGTTATATATAGTATATAATATATAGATTTATATATGTTTTTTTATTTTATAATTTAATTTAATTTTACATATCAGCCACGGATTCCCCATCCTCCCCCTCCCCCCTCCTTCCCCTCATTTGTTTTTGAGGCAGAGTGTTGCTACATAGTTGAGACCAGCCTTGAACTGACTAGTTCAAGCTGAACTTGAACTCCAAAGTTCCTCTTGCCATAGTTTACATAGGTCAGGGACTATAGACATGTACTATCACAGGTAACTCATTTTTCTTATGGAGTTCAGAGATTGTAGATACAAAAGCTCTTATAATAAATACTATAAAATTCTCTAAGTATTAGATGGTAACAATTAACCTCTTTAGATTATGAATCCACCCTTAAAAGTGAAGTTTTGTTATAAATAGCTTTGTTGATATAATCACCCTAAATCTTCAAGTCTTAAAAATCAATTTTAAATCCCAGGACATTAAATTATAACTATGCAGCTACACAGAATAACACCTGAGATAATTGAGAATACTGTGCAACTTTCACAAAATAAAACCAAATGGCTGATACTTTAAGGAATGCTTTAAATATCATAATCTTAAAAATACTTAGAATATTTTATTTCCTTATTATAGAATAATTACTTGACAAAAGAATAACTATGCTTATCTTCCTTCTCCCACATTTCACTTCTTATCATCTTTAAAGTTAAGAATGTAAGGCTAAATTTTATCTCAAAAGCTAATTTCTTAAGTGGCCTTTGCTGTAAGCTGAGTTTTTACAGTGTGTATTTTTTATTCCAGAAAGATGAATATATTTAATATATTTTAAATTACATCATATTTTATGAGATCTCAAGGGATCCATTCTTATAAGAACTAAACATTATTACATAATTATTGCTTCAGATATCTCAAATGATAACTAATTAAATATACATAATATGTATTTATCAGTGAAAAAATTGCAGTGTCTCAATTCCTACTCTCCCCTGAAAGTGTTGATATTTCTACAGAAGTTTTAAGGGGCAAAAACAACAGAGCACCTGAGAATATGTATGAGCATTAATATTTCATGTAAATGAAACACGTTTAATGAGGGAAGCGACAATATCTTCCAAATATTACTCCTGGAATAGCATCAGTCTCCTTTGTATGTGCCTTTGATTTATAGTAAAATTTTATTTCATTATTAACTTAGACTACTGTCGTGAAAACATATGTCTTAAAAAGAAAGCCAAAGAATTACAAAACTATCATTCCTTCCCTTCTTAGTTCTGCAGTTTTTACAGCAGATTAGGTCCAATTCTAGATCTCCTGATGTCTACACCCTTAATTCTAAGATGAATTACAGACATTAGCCATTTAACCCCTTCTATAAGTCAATAATTCTTATGGGCTCTTCTTTGTTTATTTAATAATAAAAAAAATTTCACCGGTTTGTATTTAGATCTTTTCTACTATAAAATGCAAACAGATAAACAACTAACAAACACAGATAGAGAGAAAACACAAAATTTTTAGGCCTGATAATGGTGGGAGGAATTTACAGAGAAATGATAGATACTAGAATGGTTGATCTTTAATACTGTACCCTATCAGAGATTTTTTTTTCTACCAACATTTTCATGTTGATGTTTTTATTTCTTTCTAGGGATTCATTCCATTAATGACCTGGATAGTAATTAAGTGAATAAATTTCTTGTGCTTAAATCAATTATTAACACAGTTCAAAATTTCCCCTTTTTTTCTCTTATGCTGTTTTCCCTTGCTTGGCTGCTTGTTCATCTTTGAAATACAAAGACCCAAGAACTGTAGCTGTGTTGGAGGCAGATACACTGCCCTTCACAAATAATTTCACAGAACTTCTCAGACCAGATGCACCTTGCATTCTTTCCCAACCAAAGGTGAGTCTGTTGTCTAAGGATCACTGGGGATATGGTTATTTGCCACACATGATGGCACTGCATTATTTTTGATGGTTTTTGAAAAGCACTGCTAACTAATTTTTCTTTCAAGATATTCTTTTACAGAACGATAAGGCAATGACTTTATCTAAATTTTACTAGGGATGATTTATGTAATGATCCCATGGAAATAAAGCCTGTTGTTAGCAAGTCTTCATGCTCACAATGCAGGGACCTCTGAGTAACTGTCTCTCTAAAACATTAGGATAACTCAAATTCTGATTTTGGCTTCATATTGACACATTTCATTTTACGACCTGTATAAATATAGAAGCTTTGTAGCACATTGAAGTGCACAGTTTAAAAATAATTTCCTATCATTTCCAGACAATTGCCCACAGACAACAAGCCATTCTGGGCAACCACTGCAAATGGTATTGCAATGGGAATATATGATCCACTGCAACCAGCAACAGCATTAGGAGCTTTGAGAGCTCAACTTTTTTATTTTTCATTATAGGTTAAGGTAGTCCCACTACTCACTGTTTATAAACTATAAATCCATTTTCCCTTTGTTACAATTGTTTCTCCCAGTTAATCGAAATGATAAGGAATCCCAGGTCTGTTACTGAAAGAATTAACTGCACTCACTTCAGTTTGGCAGAGACAACACCTAAAAAAATATGGAAGTCTAAACATAGTTAGAATGTTAATTGAATCAATAAATTTTTAAAGCTGAAGAAATATTTTTGTTGTAGAAAAAATCAAAGACTAGGTATCTTTAAGAAATAAAAAATGTGCATACAAAAATACTTTTTGTGCTTTTTAGCAGTTCTGTATCCTCTTGTTGCTTTGGTAATTGTGAGTTGCCTGGAGTTGCAATGTCAGCAGAACCTGTCCAATGGCAATAATGAATGGAGCAATACTGAACCAGGACATTTTACCACACATTGCACTTACTCATAACTGAATAAGAATGTTATTTATTAACACAGCATGATTGGCTTCATACTCTTTCTTTCTTTCTTTCCTTTTTTTTTTTGTTTTGTTTTGTTTTTTTCGAGACAGGGTTTCTCTGTGTAGCTATGGAGCCTGTTCTGGAACTCACTCTGTAGCCCAGGCTGGCCTCGAACTCATAGAGTTCCTCCTGCCTCTGCCTCCTGAGTGCTGGGATTAAAGGCGTGCACCACCACCGCCCAGCTTGGCTTCATTTTCTAAAGCCAATTTTGGATTGCTATACTCCCTCCTTCATCTATTTCTACCAGCAAGGGAGAAGTCAAAAGGAGTTTTTTTGATTAAAATATAAATTCATCATTTTCCATTTCTTCTCCCTCCCCCCTACCCTTCCCATTGCCCCTACTTTCTCTCAAATTGATGCTTTCTTTTTATTGGATTGTTATGATTGTTACTTGTACTTGTATATAAACTTGCAAATATACAATCTTCTGAGTCCATTTAGTGTTGCGTCTGTGTATTTGATTTCAGAGCTGACCACTTAGTATTGGGTAATCAGTGAAGGGCTCATCCCTGGGAGAGGCTAAACTAATATTCTCTCTCTCTCTCTCTCTCTCTCTCTCTCTCTCTCTCTCTCTCTCACACACACACACACACACACACACACACACACACACACACACACACTTGCTCTCCCTTTCCTCCTTCCCTTCTTCCCTGACTCCCCTCTCTCTTTGCAGTCTTTTTTTTTTTTTTTTTTTTTTTTTTTTTTTTTTTTTTTGGTTTTTCGAGACAGGGTTTCTCTTTGTAGCTTTGCGCCTTTCCTGGAACTCACTTGGTAGCCCAGGCTGGCCTCGAACTCACAGAGATCCGCCTGGCTCTGCCTCCCGAGTGCTGGGATTAAAGGCGTGCGCCACCACCGCCCGGCTCTCTTTGCAGTCTTTAAGAATAAAAAATTTTAAAAATTGTACACAAGAGAAAAAAGAAAAAACAAATACCATTAAATGGAGTCTATTGCTTACTGCCGGTCTTAACTTCCCATTTACTTCCTAATTAGGAAGTACTGGATATAATAATCAATAGTAGCCAGCCTAGAGGGAAGAAGCATGATAGGAAATATAGACTGTATTGTTATGGAAAAAAATTACTTCTTTCACCAGCAAGAGCCCTATGACCAGCAAGTCTTTTAGAAATGTAGGCTTGCAGATCTCACCCAAATGTACTGAATCACAGCAGGCCCTTGAACGAGGTCTCTGGGTGATTAGTATAAATAATTTCAAATTAATGTCATCCACTTGAGCTTCTTATACTTCAGGAACTTGATAATTTATGAAGAAAAAAATCACACTTTAGTTCATCAGCTTTCATATCTGGACATTAGTACAACCATGTTCTATTATAAGGAATAATGTGATGAAGAAATTCACCAGCTTCATCGATTCTGTACTGTTGGAATATTTTAACAAGCCATGCACAAAATAAAACAGAGACAGTTTCATTGAAGCTATAATAATTTCACTGAAGCTATCCTATTGCGAAAACTGAAACTAACATTAATAATAAATACAAATTGGACATCACTAAGAAGTGATACTATATAGAGTGAGGATTCTCATGTGACTTTTAAAATGTAAATGAAAACAATTTCAAAACTTTATATAAGCAGGAGACTGCAATGTCCCCCTTTCACCCACATACACACGTATTTCATCCACACAAAAGTCAGCACAAAATAACTGTTCTATCCTTAGTGGATAAAGAGAGGTAGGAACATTGAGCAATTTTCTACTGTGTATTCAAGTATAAAAATCAAGATGTTACTCAGAGGCATTATTATAATTAGCCATATACATGCTATTTTCTCAGTATGATGATTCTAATGGATTCCTTTTCCATGGTTTACTTCTTTGCTATTGCAAAAATGATGGCCCAAAGAAGAGCCATTTTAGGTAAATTTCATTAATAACTCCCACTTCTTCACAAAGCTGCAAGTATAAGAGCTCAGATGGATATTCAACAATGAAAGTAAACAAAGCCTTGATATGGTTTATGTAAGAGGCTCTCAACTAAACTATTTGGGCAAGAGAGCCTGTGGAAGAAAACAGGATATAATGAAGGTCTTTTAGTGTATAATATCATAGGAAGAATAAATCAATGTCTCCTAAGATGCTAATGCAGCAGTTATGCAGAAGGACCATGGGGAATCTTGGGAAACAAACTGTATGCACCAACACTTGTGTAATAATTTGTTACAAGTAACTGATTTTTAATAAAGAAAAGACAATTAAACAGAGGCATTTTTGTCTCATGTTGCTGTTAATTAGCACACCAAGTCATGGTTGAACTGCTTCTTCATGATTCTCCTTTTTTTCCAGTAAAATTACATTCAGGGGGCAAAATCTCATTGATTTGGTAAATGCCACGTGTGTAGAATTTCTCTACAGACTGGAGAGAGTGTTACTTGAATTTAGAAAAAGATGCATACAAGCTGTCTGTTTTGTGTATAGAAAAGCATAATGAAAAGAAAAAGATTTGTACAGACCTCCACATGGTTGGCTATAAATTTCCAGAGCAGATAAAAATGATATTTAAATCAGAATGAATTGCCTTGTTGTGTGATATTTTCTTTGTGTTCTGACAAATAAAGCTTGCCTGGAGATCAGAGGGCAAAGCTAGCCACTAGTTAACCATGGAGGCCAAGCAGTGGTGGTACACACCTTTAATCCCAGTACTTGGGAGGAGGAAGCAGGAAGATCGGGAGTTTAAGGCCACCCTGGGATACACAAGATTGAACCAGTCTAAAAGAGAAAACAGAGCTGGGTGGTGGTGGTGCCTTTAATCCCAGGACTAGAGAGATGCAGACAGGAATATAAGACAGGTAGAGATAGGATTTCACTCCCATTTTGGTCTGAGGATTCATAGAGGTAAGAAGATTCTAGTGGCTGCTGCTCTGCCTCTCTGATCTCCAGGCAAGCTTTATTTGTCAGAACACAAACAAAATATCACACAACACCTTGTCTTCAAAATTCACTTTTAAATGATACATGGAAATGTGGGGGAAGACTTAATATTTAAACCAGTTTACTTAATAATACCTTTATTTCATGAACTCTAGGGAATACTTTGCATCTATCACCTTGATAAAAGTTCCAAATATTCCTTAGATTAGCAACTATTTTATCTTTGTTTTCAAAATCATGAAATGGAGCACTGCAGTCCTGGTAAGATGAAGTCACATATTTCCGATAGGGTAGATTTCTTTCACATGTAAATACACTTACTTAGCTGTATGAGGATGCTTAGGTCTGTGAATTTCTGCATCCTTTGTCTTTGTAAATTTTTTCTCCAATTTTCTCAGAAAATATTGTGTTTTGAAAATATACATGTACCCCTTTTCTGTGATAAAAATGATGATGAGGTTTTATGATGTCATGAACCAGCGAGAATGGGTAAGGAAAATTATCACGGAAAAGTAAATAAAATGGAAACAAAGAAGCCACCAGCAGAAACAAACAGCCATTGATAGTGGTAGTGTGTGAGAATGTTCTCGGAACAATGAAAGCAGGTTGTTAGGTGCATGTGTTTGGCAAGAGAAGGCAGCAGACAGAAGAGATTTTTTTTCAGGAAGGAAAGCAGTAATAGGAAGCAGGAAGGCAGCTATATAGACAGAAATTAGAAATTAGTTATTTTTAAGACAAGATTTGGAGACTTTAACACGTACAAATTAAAGACTGAATTATGAAAAAAGAGATCTACAGATACTAAAAAAGGAATGAGCACCACTGAGGAAGGAATAGCAGGGGTTGAGCAAGTAACAGGACATTAATGGATACCAGAAGCACGTGACTACATTCCCTATGTACATGAAAATTTTCCATATAGTCATACACTCTGCTAGGAAGTTCATATTATTAGGCCTGATTCCAGCTGTGCTAACAGTCACTTTCCATCTTTAAAAATCCCACATTCACCTTTTATAATAACATTTTTGACTTTCTGCCAAAATCTACAGGAGGACCCAGTAGGAGGCTGGGATCATACCCACTCAGTGCACTTTGTGAACTGACCCTGTCAACTAGTGTCTTGGGTAATGGTCTCCTCTGAAGCACTGGACTTTCCAAGATCAGTAGGAGCCCCTGAAATTCCCAGAGAGCTCTACTCCATCCACAGACTCCAGCAGTCTCTCCTTCAGAACATGTGTAAGAAAGGGACAGCATCATGTACAAGTATTTAAAACACAGCAGAATGTACTTGGTTCTTAACAGCTATGACATGTGACAAGCACCACCTTTTGGTTTTACCACTAACAAGAGAAATAGACTATAATAGATAGTTCACTCTTCCAATTATTGTCTTGGAAAGAATACACTTGTATAATTATCTTGCCATTTCAACCCTTTACTGTCTCTGTCATCCTCAGATAATTCTAATGCATCAAACCCAGAGTCAAAGGCCTTGTACCTACCAAGGTGTGTCCCCCATAACCCTAGCCAGGAAAAATATTGGCAGAGGTGTCCAATTTTATTAGCTTATTTTGAAATTACATGTTTTCTTTTACCATGCCCATCTTTCTTTTTGCTGGGAAAAGCAGGTTTAGTCTTCTATGAGAGAACGAGTCTGTGATATTGGCTGTATTATGCTTCCAGGCCTGAGCAATAAAACACCATAGAATGGCCTAAGGACTTATCTTCTTGCAATTCTCAAGTCCAGAAATCCAAGATCAAGGTGCATCCAGTCCTTGATTCTGATGAAGATCCTTCTGACAGCATGCAGATGCCACCTCTCCACTTCACCCTTGTGTTTTCTCAAGTCGTCTCTTCTCTATACAAAAGGCTGAGCAGAGTTGAGCAAGTTGCTGAAGTCACCAAGCAAGGCCTCCTTCTCAGAATCTCATTTAACTTTAACAGCTTCCTCAAAGAGCTTGTGGCCTTATATACTCATAGTACAAAGTAAGAATTCAATATATAAAATTGAGTGAGTGGCAACTGTTCATTCAGAGCCATTCTCTTCAGAGGCATCTTATCTTACAATGCTTCACTCTATTATCCTATGGAGAACTTTGAACAACACTGAAAAGTACCTTCAAAAGAATACACTTTTTAAAGTGAGTTTCACTTATTAAAGATCCATCTGGCTTGTGTTTCTAGCTAATTATGTCCAGAAGGATCTTGGCACCATCATCAAGTGATCTTGGGATGTGCTGCTAGTGAGTACAGCTCTATACTTCCTGAATCAATCATGCCACTTCTTGTTATCTGACAAAACATGTAACATTCACTGCCCTCACACAAACAGTGTCATTATAAAGGTGTGTTTGTATTTTTTCAGCGTTTTGAATATTTTTTCTGCAAAACCTAAGATAACTAAATGGTTAGAGAAATGGAAAATATGTCCTATGAGGGCTAGATACAGAAGGTGAGAAAGAATGATACAGTGGGAGAGGGAAGAGACAGTAAAGAAGGAGAGAGAGAGAGAGAGAGAGAGAGAGAGAGAGAGAGAGAGAGAGAGAGAGAGAGAAGAAAGAAAGAAAGAAAATAAAAGAGAAAGAGAATAAATGAGAAAAGAATTCCCAATGTATGGGTTAACTAATTACTTAGAGACACTGTAACAGCTCATTGGGCAATCCTGTAATCAGATGAGCCCAAGGGATGAATATGATCAAGTTTATAACAGTTCATTTTCTTTAAATGCAGCTGTATACAATGCCCCAGGAGGTTCTTGAAGCACAGAAATACAGTGACTGTTTTTGATTAATAACACATTCAATCCTTAAAACCCACAAACAGAAAAGCATATTGTTAGGCCTTGAAGGATATCCAGAGGTGCTATGGAACCCATTCTGGAGAGAAAGTAAAGCAGATGAGAACATTTTATGAATGGCCATTTTAATTGTGTTGCCTTGTTAAAGACAGTCTTTTCAAAGTTTCTTTTTGTCATGTTTTTTTTTTTCTTATTTGTGCCTAAGTTCCTAAGGCTAGACTATGCTGAGATTGCTATAATTGTCATTTCTCCCCCAGTGGTTTTATAGCCAACAAGGGAACATTAGCACCCACTGATTCCTTGTGGAACATAATCTATTTAAAGATACTTGTTTCCTCCGAATCTTTTTTTTATAGTGTTTCACTTCGTTGTTTTATTATTGAGAAATCTGCATAGAGGCAGAATTGGAGCTTCCAATGAGTTCACTTGTCTCTCTATTTATTCCTCCCTGGAAGTCGTGAGCCTTGTTGATAGCAGCCCAGATGGGTGCTAGGGAAGCAATTATGATTAAAACCATGATGGGAATGTGGCAAACAGCAGGGTGTCTGTAAGAATCAGGACTCTTGTTAAGAACCTAATCCCCACTCAGTCATGACTGCTATCTTAGGGTTGTCTAGTTCTCAGTAGAGCTACTGTGAGGTCTGTCTGTCTGTCTATGTATGTATATATGTATGTATCTTGAGTCATCTATGTGAACACAGTTTGATATATTTTACTTAGACATTGAATCTAACAATGTTTTCTTTCAAGTAATGGAAATTTACGTTAAAAGAGTGCCATAAATAATGCACTAAATGTACAATCTGATTTTGCTCAGCAAAACCAGGCATATGCAGAAAATATAAATTTTTTCTCTTCCATTATTTCTCTCTAAAGCCAGATTTGGGCAATTTAGTGAAGAGAGGAAAAGCTGCAGCAACTACAAGTCATTTTTAAAAATATTAAGTGACTTTTCAAGAGAGAAATACTTCAGCGCCAATACTCTAGTTCAGAACAATGCTGAATTATTTGCAAAGTATTGAGTACCTATAAAAATCCAGCTATTACAGGTGACATATAAAATGGCATGCAAATTTTGTCATAAACAAGAATGAGTATAATATTCAGTGGATACTCAAAGTACCAAAGTGAGGTATAAAGTATCATCAAAAGTCTAATATATGTATTATACACACTCACCACCACCCACATGTATGTTTGTATATGTGGATTCAATGTCTAAATGATATAGAAGTTTATGAACACATCAGTTGGTAGTTAAGAATAGGAAGACCAAGCTGGATGAGCTGGATGTATTCTCTCATGTCTTCATTCCCGGCACTTGGATCCAGGAGCAGGTGATTCTCTATGAATTTGAGACCACCTTTAATCTGGAATCCTTAAAGAAAGTATGCCCTGCAGTAATTTTTTTTTTTACTCTTTGCTCTTTGGGGGCCCACCACTCAGCTCCCAAATAAACACACAGAAACTCATTCTTACTTATAAATGTCCAACCTTGACTTGGCTTATTTTTAGCTGGCTTTTCTTAAATTATCCTATCTTTTGCCTCTGGGCTTTTACCTTTTGATATACCTTTCTTTCCTTCTTACTCTATGACTAGCTGTGTTGCTGGGTGGCTGGACCCTGGTGTCCTCCTCTCTTCTCCCTTTCTTTGTTTCTCTCTGCCTGGCAGCCCCGCCTGTCCCTCTCCTGCCTAGCTATTGGCCATTCAGCTCTTTATTAGACCAATCAGGTGTTTTAGGCAGGCTAAATAGCACAGCTTCACAGAGTTAAACAAATGCAACATAAAAGAATACAACACGTCTTTTCATCATTAAACAAATATTCTACAGCATAAATGAATGTAACACATCTTAAAATAATATTCCACAACAATGCCCTAGAAATATAAGTCTGGACTAATACTAACAATAGACATACACATTTTTCCAAATTGAAATGATTCCATTTAAAGCTACTATACATAATAAATGCAAAATCTGATTGTGACTTAAAATAGCTATTTCTATGTGGATAGAGATTTTTGGAAATCAGATATATAGAATATAAAGGGATTGGTTTAATTCTCTTCTATGATATTAAAAAGGGTTGAAGAAGGTTGGGGTGGCTTCCTGACTGGAGGCTGGAATCATATGAAGACTTATTCATGTGTATGTCTATTACCTGGACAGGGATTATTTGAAGAAAGGGGCTATGATTTGGGGATTACATACAAATCTATCTCACAGCCTAGCTTTCTCACAGCATAACAGCTTCTTGATGGTTGGCTTTATTCTGTGCTGGCTCAGGCATACAGAAGCAACTGTTCCAATACACAGACTGGAAGCTACCTGCCATCTTATGATGAAGCTTCATGCCATTCCCACTCTGTTGGTTAAAACAGCCCCATACTTGTTTACATTCAAAGGGAGATGATGCTTCATTTTTTTAATAGCAACAATGTCATGAAATTTGGACACAATGTTATTTTGTTTTGTTTTGTTTG
The DNA here is from genome assembly GCF_049852395.1 of Peromyscus maniculatus bairdii. Lineage (NCBI taxonomy): Eukaryota > Metazoa > Chordata > Mammalia > Rodentia > Cricetidae > Peromyscus > Peromyscus maniculatus. The sequence continues at coordinate 55,331,027 of NC_134863.1, read as the reverse complement.
GAAGTCACTACTTAAAATTTTTTATGGAAATATTTTATAGGTACAAAATGAACAAATGATTAATGGTTAAAGTGTACTTCTCAGATGGACACATTGATAACTGATTTGAGGGTAAAATGTTGTTAAAACTTAGAGGAGAATTAAAATTTAAAGTTTTTATGAGAACTTTCCTAAACCAAAAGGAGTTATTCTACCACGTATGTTTCAGATCACATTTCTAGTTTTTAAGGCAACTGTTCAAAATGCCCTGTCTTGTCTTAGCCTAATTCTTCTCAGCTTCCTAATGCCAAAATGGATATTCAAGAAGTTTTTTTGAATTGCTGAAATTCTTACAACTAATAAATGGCAGATGCCAGATTTTAATTTAACTCTCAAGATTTGTTAGTGCTTTTCTGTAATTGTTTCTCTCATTTCGTGGGTTGCAAAGGAGAAAGGGGCTCACTGATTTCAATACAAAGATAACTTATGAGGTTAAAATCATAAGAATCTCAAAAACAATATTAGGATGGCCAGAAAGCCAGGAAATTGAAATGGATCTCTGCTTCCAGCATTGTAGTGTAAGTAAATGGTGGTAACCATTTCACTTAAAGATGGAGCAGATTTAAAAAAAAAGATTTGCATTATTCTGCAACAGGAGAAAAAAGAAGCAAGACTAGCAACCTTATTTATGGCCCACAGTACAGAGGGAGAATGTGTTAATTTTAATGAACAAGGAAGGGATGCAGATTAGTGGTAGAACATTTGCCTAGCACGCGTGCACGCGCGCGCGCACATTTTAATATAGCAATCAGAGCCAGAACATAAGCATTAAAAAACAAAACAGCAAAAACATGACACTAGACCCTATGTGCATTATAGTTCATGAACCAATGAAAGCCGGTCCTGAAAAATTTTAGAGTGGAGAATGTTCCATTGTAAATTCTGGAAAGTGCAGGGAGGATGAATTTAGCAAAGAAAACTAGATGGTTCTTATAGATTGGAAACATATAGCAAAAAGTTTGCAAATGCCAGATACAATCTATATCATATCAAACAGCAAACTCCTTGTAAGGACAGAGTGAAATTTTCTGAGGCTAGCTTCAGCTTCCCTTAAGATGTGATTATTAGAATAATCTCTGCATTCTAAACAAGAGGGACTAGGAAAAGGACTTACCAACTTTAGAGTTTTAGCATTGGTCCAAGAATGCATACAGATTCTGGAAACAGCTTAAATTTCAACTGTGGCGTAGACAAAATACATATCCATGCAATGCATTGGAATTCCTTACCATTTTCCACTAACCAGGTAGTGGATTCTAAAACAATGTTTCACTGATCCTTTTCGGAAATTGTCATTAAACAGTAGCTTGACTTTGTGCATTCATTTAAAAACTGTTAACTGAGTTCCTATTTTGTTGTAAGTAGTAAATTTTCCTATAAAACAACTGATTAACAAACTTCCTGGTCTCACGCTTAACAGCTCCCATACATGACACTCTCTTTTCCTGCAAAATGCTCCAATTTATTTCAGATCTATAGAAACAAATGTGATGATCAATTAGAGATATTAGCACAATGTCACACTGGTGAGAACCTCAGGTCTGGTGCTAATTCCCTCTCTCACCTTTATTAACTATTTTAACTTTCCTGTTTCCCTCTTCAATCCACAAACAAAAGGTCTTGTGGTGCGTGAGCTTCCTGTCAGTTCATATGTTTCAAGTGTACAGTTAGATTCCTACCTAGCACTTACAGAATAAATGTTATGACATTTCAGTGTCCAGCCCTTACTCCTCACACTGAAAATGTACTTCATTTTCTCAGGAGTAAATCTCCCAATATTAATTACACATCAAAATAAAAGTTCCTTGTAGATAGGCCCATCTGGAAATAGTTGAATAGTGTTTAAAAACACCTCTGAAAATGACTGTGCTTTTGACACACATTTAAATGTTATCCAGTTGTTCTAGGCTTCTTTCTGTTGAAAAAATTTATGTGGAAACTTTGGGGTTTCTCAGTGAAGTTATTCTTGACTTTTATTGGTGGTGGTGTTCACAGATGTCTTTGAAAACACAAAGAAAGTTCAGTGAATTCCCCATGGAAAAATCCTCTCTCTCTCTCTCTCTCTCTCTCTCTCTCTCTCTCTCTCTCTCTCTCTCTCTCTCTCTCTCTCTCTCTCTCTCTCACACACACACACACACCTCAAAATACAATCTCATAGTGATCCCCTTGAGATTAATGAACCCCAATTTTGAGAACTCCACTGGTATTCAAAGATATATTTGCTTAATATAGAAGGCTAAAATTTTAATTTGAAAATTTTAAGTCCAAGAAGCTGTGAAGTTTGATAAATTACCCTTTAGCATTGCAGATATCACAAAAGGAAAGGCTTGAATCGATTTGATTTCACATGCCATGTGTGAATATTGATTTCAGCCCTGTCACATCAGCCTTTCTAAAGAAGAATGAAGAGAAAATTCACCCAGTATTTCAAGGTAGACCCACCTATGCTGGTGATGAATAGTGAAAACAAGTCACATGGGTTCTGGCTATCTTATATCAGGTCATGGCTGCTTCTATGTGTCCAAAAGATTAGTCAAATAACATTGATGTTTCTCCATGCAGTAATGATTTCCTTGTTCATATAGATTGAAAAAGAAGTCATTTGAAGTGTCTGAATTTATGTCAAAGACAGTTTACTCTGAAAGTTCCACTTTTCTTTTTACTAGTTCTAGGTAAAATCCCTCAGGCTTTAGGTCTCATTCAGTAATTGTTTATTTCACTTAAGTGTAAAATATGTAAATTTAATGAAAAATCAAGTGTTTTTATTTTTGTGTTTATAAAACACCTCAGCCCTCCTAAGATTTTCTTTTTCCTTACTACATATATGGAATGTCCTTTTAGAGTTACCTTATGTTCAGGTGGAATACAGTAGATTCATACTCTGTTTCATGTCCTGTAACCCAGACATCATAACATAACCCAGCTTGGAAATTGTTGCCTTAAATCATCTAAAAGTGCAAATGACAATATAACATAATAAAATATTTTAAGATGTTGCTGTGCAATTTCAGCTGTGCTCAGTGGCCCAGCTCAGATGCAGCCAGTCAGGCCCTCCTTCCTGCATTGCCTCTGACCTCTCCTTATTCTACTATCAATCTCTCTCCAGCCTACCCTACGCAGGCAGTCTGCACAGGGTACCATCGTCCACCTTCCACTGCTCCTGATCCCGTCATATTCTGGAAGGCTTTTCGAGCCAGCCCAGCACATGCACCTAGCCTAGTACAGAAACAAGGCAGCCCCTCTACCTTGAAACACTGCCAAACCTTCCTTTACCTGCGGTACCCTGGATAGCTGGCCAACAGTACACACAGCTCAATGTGGACTCCGCAAGGTAGGCTTCCATGCTGAACATCTTCTGGTCACTCCTCTATCCCAGAATCCTTCGTTTGATGACCCATGGCACATGGCCAGGCCTGGCAAGGACCAGATAATGCTGCTCTACCCACTTTGCCTTACCTCTGCTCCCTCCAGCTTCTCTCAATCTGATGCCTACCTTAAGGTTCCAACCTCTCAGGCTGAAAACACATAGCAAAAGATACAACAACCTAGCCCTGGATGCTCAAGTGTCATTTCAAATACACAAGCAATACAAAAAAAAAATACTGTGTATTCATCCCAAAATGATGGTGCCTAGGAAAAATGACTTAGATGAAGTTCAAGACATGAAACTAAAACAGCAATTATCAACATGTTGAAAGTGTTCAAACAATTTAAAGAGGACAAGAATGAACATCTGAATGAACTGAGAGAAGACAGGAAGAAACTGAGTGAAGTTAAAAAAAACAATTAAATATGAAACACAATTCAGGGTATGAACAAAGAATTCAATAAAGACATAGACATACTAAAGGAAATCCAAACTGAAATGAAACTGGAAATGAAAAGTTCAGGTTTTCAAATATAAAATCAAGTTGCAAAGTCTCATCCACAAAATGGATCATGTGGAAAAACCGAGTAACAGAGGCTTGAGGATAACAAAGATGAATCAGATCATTCACATTTCAAAGAAAATGATGCATTAAAAACAAAACATACAAACAAACAAAACCAGAAATGGAACACGTGGAATCTTTGAGATACATAAAGAGATCAAATCTATGAATTGTCAACATAGAAGAAGGAGAATAATTCTAAATTGAGGTCACAGAAACCATTTCTTTCTGCTCCTATTTATCAGTTTGTTTAGAATTTCATAGAGTATTTTGGTCATGTTTCTCTGTCCTCCAACTACTCCAGGGTCCATCTGATTTCCTAACCACTCAACTTTACATTTCATCTTTCAGTTCATCACTTTCTACATCTATAAAATTAACATCATCATAATGCTAGTTTCATAGACATATTATACATATACATATATATATATATAGTTAAAATCTTCAGTAATATGTAAAAATGTGTTTTTGTAAATAACTTTAACCTAGGAGTATTCATTATATGTTAATCAGTAATGTAACTACCAGCATTTAATTATCTTTGCTCCATATGTCATATTTGGTCATCAAATACGGATCATATTGTATGTGTTTTCAATTCTTCTATCATAGAACTAGTCCTTTATATGTGAAACTCAGTGTTCAGGTTGTCTTCCATGGCACCTTCCAAAACAACAAGCTGCATATCTCCTGGCAATGAGCATTCAATACTGAAACTATTCCAGTCTGTGTAAAGAAAACCACACACCTCTAAACTGACTTGTTAACAAAAAGTGGGGGGAAACTAAAGAAAAGAAAGAAATCCCTGGAAACTGCATATTAATATCACCTATGGAGTGAGGATAATAAACAATGCCTCCTTCACAGACTCACTGCCAACACCTTTTCCTTGAGGCTGGGCGGACCAAGCTGCTTGCCATATGGGTGTTATTTAAGCCATTGCAGTTGCCCAGGACTGAACTGAATGGCACCCTCCCCACACACAAATGTCCACACATTTTGTAAGTTGAAAAATTAAGCAATAGTTATTACCATTCCGAATGAAAAACAAATGTTCTACCTTTCTATTTTAATTCATAGCCTGGTAACTCAGCCAGTAAATCTCTTTTCAGATCTTGTCTTTTTAAATACAATTATTGATGGATCTCAATTAGCTTTGCTATTCTCATTGTTATAAACCAGTGAAAGCAAATGACTAACAATGATCTAAGAATTTCCCTAAGTTATGGCATTTATATTAATTTGATGATTAAAATATGACCAGCATACAAGGCTATACTTTCATCTGAAAAAGAGATGCTGTTTCATTCAAAAATATCCTCAAAACTATGAAGATATGAGAATAATTCATATGAAAAGGAATGAGGATAGTATAATTTGTGAATGTATTGTTTCAAATATATGAACTTCAATTCCAGAGGCAAACTGTCTCAAGTTTACTGGATAAACTTTGTAGTCAATGTACTCAACTAGAAAGCCTTTAAAAGAAGCATATATTTTTGACTTGAGGACCAGGGAACATAACAGAGTTCATAGTCACTTCTAATGCCAAAATTTCTATTATTAAACCTGTGCACAGCAGAGTAGAAAGAACTCAGTAGTGGAGACCACTAACTTTGGATTCAGCATTTCACACTTTGGCCCCTGGGATAAAACACTGATCAAAGCCAACTTGCTCCTTCTGGCTTGCTCAGTTGCCTTTTCTAAACATCCCAGCCCTCATGCTTAGGGATAGTGCTGCCCACAGTGCAATTGGCCTTCTATCACTGAGCAATTAAGAAACATTCCCACAGACATGGCCGAGGCCAGTTGAATCTGTTCAGTTTTTCATCTGTGGGTCTCTCTTCTCAAGTGGCTCTAGGTTGTTCTCAAGTCTACAGCTGAGGCTGACTTCTGCTTTTCTGCTCTTGCTCCCAACTTTTCTTCTCCTTCTTACATTTCTATTAAATATTACAATCAAGCTAATAATCTTTATCCCTTCAAATCTTTATGTTTCTCCATTACATCTGTATTTTACACTTTATTATAGAAAACCTACAGTTTTGGGGTAGCGGGAAAGCTCATGCTTTGGGGACATTCATGGTCCCCTGTATTTGTTTATTATTTTTGTCTAAACATTTAGTGTCTACCATTGAACAAGGAGGCACTACTGTGGTTTTACTAGAAATTATATGTTCCTTCAGGGTTGGTTGATTGACCTTCATTCACTAGTTTTCTCCTACATAAACTAAATAGGTCTAAATGCAAGAACAGTTCATTTATTGTAGTGAAAACACATTAGCCCTGAGCTAACATCAAATTTTAGATGTTGGGGATTTTACTGGCTAAGAACAAAAACCAGACAGTTCAGTTAGTTACTCCATCTCCTTTTTACAAACTTATATGCTACACTGTTCAGAATATCTAGTCCTTAACTAATCAGGTTATGTATTTGTATATTTTTTATATCTTTTCAATCACCTTTTATAAGATGCAGTTTCTCATATTTCACAGGTGGCTTGGTCTCACTGGGCTTACCATGCTCTACTCCTGTATTGTGATTTCCTCTGTTTTGGAACATCCATTACTTGAAGGAGATTCATGAGACTCTGGAAGTAAACAAATCATACTGCAGGGAAAATCAAAACTTATAAGATTTCCAAGACTTTTCCCCATAAAGAAGTGCAGAGGTCTTTGACCTCATAGCTACTTGGAGGAGAGTTGAGGACTTGTCAAAATGCCTGAAAGCGGTGTAGAAACTGGCATGATTAAAGCTGTTGGGAGTAGTTATCTGTGTTGGGTAGGTTCTCTGGTGATAGGGATGCCTGGGAATTGTCCACACACTTTTAAGTAAACCTCTTTCCCATACTCCATAGAAATTCCAATAACCTCATTGGTTAATCAAGTTACTTTGGTCATCAGTTTTCTCTCTGATGGGAAGAGATATTTGTGTCACACACACCCAGAAGTCTCACACAAAGCACAGTTCAGAGGCTTCAGTCACACATTGCATTATCTCAAGCTTTTAGGCTTGAAGTTGGCATGTTTTGTGACCTAAAAAGTTGGTACATTTTACCAAATTAACCTAGATTCATCATAAAAGGTACAGATAACTCTTGGAGCTTCTTCTGTTTTCTTTAATATCTCATGAGATTAGGCTCTTGCCTTATAGTCAGCTCCCTCTTATCCAGTACAATCATCATTCCATTCCATCGACCATGGTGATTTTTAGCTACGTGAGCGTAAGAAGTCTGTCATTTCTCTCTATAACTCTCATGCTCAAGACAATGCTTGGCATCTTCTGAGCTTCTTACAATAATTCATTAAGAACACATGAGTAAGTATATATCAAATGGGACAACTGGCAGGTATGTAATAGATTTTGACCAGTCCCTATAGGAAATACCACTGATGTATTCATAATCTCCAAAAAGTACATTGGAACAATGAAAACAAGCACCTCTTTATATTGCCAGACAATCTGACACCGAAGTCAAGGAAACATTGCGACACATGGACGATGTTTATCACAATCGGGTGCAATGTTCCATTTTCAAAGAGCATCCTAAGTGATGCAACTCAAAGTGGGAGGAAAGCCGCACGGCCGCGAAGCCCCCTCCCAGGCTCTGCTGTTGGAGGGGGTGGAAGCTGAAGAGAAACTGTATAGAAGACTGTGCACACTTGCCAGCGGAGCTGCGTTCAGCCACTCTTCAGCACTGCCAAAGTGGAGGTGGTGTAGGGAGCATGGTCTGCAAAACAGCAGATGAGCGTGGCTTGGTCCCCATGGAAACCAGATCTCCCGTTGAGAAGTAAACAGATTTGGCACTTTTGTCATCAGGACCTTCAAAAATTGGAAAACAATCCGTTTTATTGTATTGTCTTAAAAGAATTATTCTAAGACATATTTGTTGGAAGCTACTTCCAGTTCTACATGAGTGTTATCAAGTCATGCTTCGTTTAAAACATTGACGTGAGATAGCTTACTAGTTTTTAGTTAGCATCGTGATTCGGTACTCTGTTGAAGTCTGTGAAAGTAATTGGAGCTCATCTTTTGTGAAGAAGGAAATATGAATCTCCATCTAGAGGCAAAGCACCACATGACTATGAAACTTATACAATGAAAATACTGATCATTGTAATAAAATAATAAAGTTCTGTTTATAGCATTTCCATGAAATAATAGAATATGCTCTGCATTTCCAAGCAAACTGGGGAAGATGATCTTTCATCCTAATATGCTGATTTGAAAGTCTTTGAGAACTGTAGATAAGCTACACAGTCCTGTCCCTTGAAGCTGCTACTGTATGCAATTGCAACGGTGTGAGTGAACTCATTACAATGGTGAAAAGATGTGTGTGTGTGTGTGTGTGTGTGTGTGTGTGTGTGTGTGTTCAAAAAAAAAGTTGGTACCTAGAAAATTGTAGCCCATCACTTACAATGACACCATGACACAGAATTTGATCAATCCTTACATATAGAAGTAACCTGATTTCTCTTATACACTATTTTTTGCCTCAAAGACAATGTATCTGTAAACATAAAGTTCTGAGGTAGGGTAAGAAATGTCAAATTATTTCGTATCCAAATTATATTAAATATCAATTTAACCTTAGATGGGATGCTTGGTATATTCACACAAATAATTGAGGTGAATACTTCTTCATTTTAACATGTAAGTTAAAGCAAAATAATCATAATAAAGTTCCCACAAATATTAATTCACCCTTTAAAACACATTTATATGTAATGGTTCCAAGATTACTGGAACTTTTTGTGCAAGCTTAGCATATTTTTCCAGAGTTCATCCAAGCTTATTTATCAATCATGTATGACTGTAATATTAATGTCCTTTATTGAAATTAACATCCACATGTTTCTAATAGCTCTTACACAACAAGAATTAATGTTGTCTACTGATGAATTTGGGTATGCTTAAGGGTGGTTCCTGCTATTTAGTTGTGCTGTTGTGACTGATAATGTTATAATAGAAAACTTTCAAGTACTTTTATATTAGAAAGTAACATTTATTTTTGTTCCAATATCACAACAAATTTCAGGGTCACTGCAGATATTCCAGGGAACTTAGAAAAACAACCAAGATTGAAAAAGTAGCTGTTTCATGGATGAAGCATCTTTCATGGGTACATGCTGTTCTTGGACAGTGTATTTCAAATGTCATCTATGAAATATAAAACAAGGACAAAAGCTCAGCCTCAGGAGCTTTTGCCCTTGCTCATTACTAGAACTAAAGGGACCAAGGAGAAGAGAGATTTCTTCCAACCTATTTGTCCGAGTTCTTTATAATTACTTTTCTAAAATTATTACATTATTCCAATACCTTGTTACCTCGAAAGCCTTCAGTCAGGTACATGTTACAATGCCCTTCTCTCTTTCATGACTCACTTTCTTTAGTTTCTTTTATACAGTCTATCCACTTCAGGAAATATTACTCTCATTGAAAAGGGACATAACAAATGAATGTATAAATACCAACCTCATAGGATCACAGTCTGATTAGCTATCCAGTACATCTAATTCAATGACCTTGAGAATCAAGAAAGGTACTATACAGTAGGAGGAAGCCACAGTTTCCCAGCATTTAGTAGAGGTCATCTCTTTCTTTGGAGCATATCTTAAAGTGGATAATCTGTTCCATCTTCAGAAGCATATTTTATTTTTAATTTTATGTGCCTTTGTATGAGGGTGTCAGATCCTCTAGAACTGGAGTTACGACAATTGTGAGCTGCTATGAGGGTGCTGAGAATTGAACCCTGGATTCTCTGGAAGAGTAAACAGTACTCTTAACTACTAAGGCATCATTCTGTCCCCTAGGACTGAGTTTTATAATTCTCTCTCTCTCTCTCTCTCTCTCTCTCTCTCTCTCTCTCTCTCTCTCTCTCTCTCTCTCTCTCTCTCATGTGTATATATGTACAAACAGACATGAATGTGCCAAGGCACACTGTGGAGGTCAGAGGAGACAACGCTCAGGAGTGGTTCCTTCTTGCCGAAGTGTGGGGTCCTGGTGTAGAACTCATCACTACACATAGGTGTCAGCACGCTCCTCACTGAGCCTTCTTGGCAGGCCCTAACCAGGGATGATTTTTAGAAATGTCTTTCCTATATTAATAGTAACATACTAGTTCAAATTATGCTTTCTGTAGGAAGACAGAATAAGTCCATTGCTTCCCTTGCCCCAGGTTGCATATATAAAACATCAACTAGTTTTACCTGAGATACATAACATTTCTTATTCTAGAGATGCTTTCTATTTTCATCAGAAATGACAATCTATAAATTTGAGTTCAGAATGCAAAGTAGTTTTCTAAGTGGATTAAAATGTCTCTGTCATGTAAGACGTAGAGTCTGATTCAAGAAAACCCACTGACTGATTGAAAGCGTACAGGAAACTGTTTGCTGTGTTCACACTTCCCATCAATGTACACAGTCATTTATTGAATCATTCATCATCGAGTAAGTAGGCAGAAAAGTCCCCAGCTATTCTAACAAAGTTGATGTAATAAAATAATTAATACACTCAAAACTAATAAGGGAATAAAACAAAGTAGAGCCTGAACCATCATGGTGGCAGCAACTGCAAGAAGCAGCTATCACCCATCCAGTTGTGAAACAAATGCGAGGGGTTGGAATTATTTAAAACATGTTTCAAGATGTTTTGAGCTGGTGCTGGGATCAGAGAAGAGGCTTCATGGCACCAGAATTCAGACTCAGGATGGGGGAGAGCACTAGCTCCCTAACTTCAGTGTTTCTGAACAAATGTGAAGCGGCTGGTTTGACAAGAAGAGGAAAAACTGTGAACTGGATTCCACTGGTGCCCAAGAAACAAATGATCACATCAGGACTAGGTAGTAAAGCTGGAGACACTTTCAGCTACAGAAAGCCAGCAGCAATCAGAGGAAACAGCAAGTCCCCTTTTTCTTTTCTAGCCTCACAGCCTTCCTTTAGCATCCAAACTTGCAGAGCCTAGCAGCCTGCTGCCAACGCAGAAATGTGGTCTGCAGAGTCCCAGCCCAAACTTTATGAAGAAGCATATGGAGATGGGTGTTGAAACTGAGAGACAAAAGCTTAATAACTGGCACACTTGCTTTCCTGTGTTTTTAATTATTTGTGTACATGACTGTCATTTTAGCCTAAAAATTCCTCCTTGAGGGCAGGAAATAAATTTGTATCCATCCCGTTATTCAGCATAGCATTTGATGTACAGTTGCTATTGAATAAATCCATGGTTAATGTATAACAGCCTCATGCTTATCCATATTCAACATCATTAAGTTAGATAAAGCAATTGTTCTGCTGTGGGATGTTTGTTTGTTTGTTTCTTAACCTAGATCTGGTAGTCATCATTGCCTAATTTGGGGTCATCTCTTAATTTCCAGGGAATCACCTGTTGTGATAAACACATGAATGAAATGTATTATAAAAGTCAGTCCTCTATCAAACCCGAAGATCATGTGTTCAGCTAGTTAAATATAGAATGCCAAGTTCTACTCCAGAGGTTTCCAGCTCAGTAGGATGGAATGAGACTAGAAACGTCTGTTTCTAACAAGCTCACAGGTATTCCATCTGGGGGCCACATTTTCAGTTGCATTGCTTTCATAAAGTCAGAAAAAAAATATTTTAAGACAGCCTTCTACTTTAAATCAACAAAATATTTATTGGGTACATGGTACAAATAAATCACCCCATTTAGAGTTCTAGAATACCTATTGCAGTGGCTGAGATTTGGCTAGTCTCTTAAGAACTTGCTAATTTGTTAACTTTTTAGAATACCCAAAGCCTTATATAAGAATTAGTGTACTTTGGAAAAATGTATGGGGTAAGTAATTATCATAAATATTAGCTGTTTGTTTAGAATATTGCAGCTGACTTTGGGAAGTTGTTTATAAATTGTGTTTTACTCACTTTAATTTTCTCTTAATTGATGGATAATGTGATTTGTGTATCCTGTTACAGATCAGGATTATTCAGCTCCAAATATTTTGTTAATTTGCCTTAATTCAGGTAAAGCACTAAAAAGTGTCTGATAGAAGGCACTCAAAGACATTGAATTATGGAGATATAATTGCCTGCAAATATTTCTAATATCAAGAAAGGATTCAGTGCAATTTCCTCCTCAAGGCTGTACAACCGAATCTCCAGCAGAGTCTGTGAAAGCTCTGAGAGCCAAGTCTATGACCAGAAATAGTGATGTGAAACCTGTTGGAATTGAACCCAGATATTCTGAGAATTTTTCAAGTGTTCCATGAATGAGTCTGGGGTGCTTAGGGGACTCGGGAGCATCATATATGTTCTGATAGCCGTAAGGCAAAATTCTAGGGCAATGGGGCAAGGAAAGGCTTTGAGAGAGACTTAGCAGGTAACGCTGATAGATATTAATTGGTATGAACTTGCTGTATGGAAGACATTTGACACTAATTAATGAATTAATTATTACAACCGCCTTTGAAATAGGTGTTATTCTCCATTTTTAAACAGCTAGATAAACTGAGTCACAGAACACTTGTTAACTTACCCCAAACAAAGTAGGTGAGAGAGCCCAGAGCAGAACCCAGGCATCCAACATTAAGGCTCGTTCTCTCAATACTATACTCAATTTCTCATAAAGAATGAGTAATTAAGAAGCAAACTCCTATGAATACACTTCAGGAAAGGGACAGTAGATTACAAGGAAAAACTCAGAGACCAAAAATGTGCATATTCCAACCCCTGTTCTAATTATCCAAATTACCTGTTTCTTTATGCCCAGGGTTTCCCATATGTACAGTTAGAATACTACGAAGATCATTCTACCACCCAACTATTATAAGATAAAATGAATTGATACGTTAATATTGGTAATTACTATTGATGGCTGTAAAAGAAATAACCAATAGGGAGGTTTCAGTGCTTGACTATGAAATAATAAGGACTTCTGTAGTCTATGTGAACCTTGATTGTCAACTTGGCACAACCTCAAGTTACCTGAGAGGAAGAGACTCATTTGAGGAATTGCATTGTGGGTATGTGTATGTGGAAGGGTGTTTGTTTGTTTGTTTGTTTGTTTGTTTGTTTGTTTTTTGAGACAGGGTTTCTCTGGGTTTCTTTGTAGCCTTTCCTGGAACTCACTCTGTAGCCCAGGCTGGCCTCAAACTCATAGAGATCCATCTGCCTCTGCCTCCCAAGTGCTGGGATTAAAGGCATATGCCACCACTGCCCTGTGTGGGTTCTTGATTATGAATTGATAGAAGAGAACCCAGTGAACTATGGACAGCACCATTAAAAGCAGCTAGCAGTCATCCTCCTCCATGGTTCCTGATGTACTTCCTCTTCTGTGAGTGAGTGCCCTGGTCAGAGGTGATGCTGCATGGAATATCAAGCAGTCCTGCCTTCACATTTCCACCTGGAGATCCTTCTCAAACTCCCCTCATTGACAAACTGTAACCTGGAAGTGTAAGATGAAACAAACTCTTTCCTCCCTAAGTTGTTTTAGGCAGAGTGGTTTTTTTTTTTTAAATCACAATAATAGCTGTGAAACTAGATCACATGTGCACTAACTTATGGGATTCATGATAGTCTATATATAAGCATAATTGATATATCCACCTCATAATCATTCATAATCCCTGCTTTATTCTGAAACATACCCTGATTGTAAAATAAGAAGAACTACCTTAACTATAACATCACTTTCAGGGGTAACTAAGAGTCAACTTTCAGTGAGCAAGATCCAAAATGAGGAGAAAAAATTATTATGTTATTGAAAATAACTCAGGCATAAGTATTTGGTGACTTCCAAAGTTGAAAACTTTTATAATTTCTAAATTCAAATCACTGTAAACATTAGTTTAGAAAGATATAACTGATATTTCAGGACTGAAATCAAGGGGGGAAGGGTTGAGAGTGAGATGTAGCCTACTGAGACTGAATCTTTAATCTCTGAAACAAAGGATCAAGCTAGGAATTACTTTATTATTAAGGCCATGTGTGGCGCAAAACTCTCAAAAAGTCCAGACTTGATAAATTTGGCCAACTCATCCGTGGTGTGTGGGTTTGGATTTTTCTCATTACAGGAAATAATAGCCATGTGAGCCAGAGTAGAAAACACAGTGCTGTATCTATATCTTTATGATCAATGGCATCGGTATAGGGTCTAGGTGTCTAAACTTCTCTGTGTGATGACTGAAGGCAGAGAGAATTGATTGCCATCACATCGCATAACATCTTTCATTTCTTTGAAGGAGCATGTCAATGAAGCTTTAGGGAAAAGAAGCTTGTGTTATTTTCCTTACCTTGGTGATTTCACATGGATGATATTCTTGGTGCAAAATTGCTTTAGAAGAACATATCACCTCTCACATAACATTCCAGGATCCCGGCAAATGAGTGTGTCAGGGAAATGAACCTACACTAGGAAAATGAAGCCAGAGTTCTGCATTCCCCTCAAGAATCCATAGTTCCTCTTATACGCCAGGCTTGTAAACAGGAAAGTGTTTCATAGATGTAAAGAATCCAAGAGGTGAGCCAAAGAAATAAAACAAATATATGCCTTGGCCAAAGCAAACTAGAATAAAGCAGCAGGATTCAGTAACGGAGAGACACATTTTAGATAATGGCAATGATAGAATTATATGCAAAAATGCTACTTGTCTCAGAAAACTTTGCAACTGAGAGAAAGATTGCAGATTTTGATAAATATGATGAAGATATTGGTAATCAACGTGAGAAAAGACATTACCATAATGTCCCCTTTACCTACATTTGCAAACTTTTAGGAAGTTAACCCTAGAGTCCTTGGAGTCTATAGAGTTCTATGGAGTCTACCAAAAACATCATTTCCATATTCTCTGAAAGGTAATTCCATTCTTAAGAATGTACATCTACTTTTACTAACTCCTATTTGCTTATGCTCTGAAGCGTCACAGATTTTTTTAATATTGCTTTGTTCCTAACCAGTTTTCCATTAGTGCAACATTGGGCATTTTTCTGTTGCCAAAATGAATCTTGTAGAACTTGTTAGCAAAGCACTCCAAGAATTTAAGAGGTAGGTTTTAGAGAAAGTGCAATGTGTTTAGAAATATTTACCAAAGCCCCCACCCCCTTCCTGACTCTGGCATCTAAAAGGCACACAGGAAGTTGAAGGAGACCCTTAGAACATGTTTCCCTCAAAACTATCCACAAAAAGCAAGATTCTGTTCCATTCATTAGTTTCCTATTCCTCCATGCAGCCTATCATACGGATTCATTAGCAAAACTGTATGAATACAACCTGCTTGTTATTGAATTTGCTTTCCCAGAATTCCTCTCGCCTCCTTCCTCTGGCAGGAAGTCCCCCACGGCATCTGTTTCCTATAGAACTATCAAGAAGGGTAAGTGGCTTCTAGTGCTGCTTAAGTAATGGATTCTTCAACCTTTTCTCCAACAACTAGTGTTCTCTTTTCTTTTTTCTTTTTTGTCATATGGAAAAGATAAATACCAGAGCCAAAAATATCAGAGGAAAAGAGAACTGAGAATAAAACTCTTTGAACATTGACTGTGAGGGAAGTATTTATGAAGTACATTCAAAAGTGTTGGAGTTTATATGTTTTCATTGTGAAATTAGGACCATATCAAAAATGCTACCTGAGAACTTCTTTTTTCCATATCAATCTACTGAAAAACTCAACTAAATACCACCTTAGGACTATACCTCAGTTCAGGCTACTTACTACTCAAAGACTGGTGGGGAAACAGGTTAGTGAAGGAAGGGCTTGCCCTTAGAGAAGACCTGAATTCTGGTTCCAGAAGCCATATGAAAGTCAGATGCAATGGAACAGATGCCCATAATCTCAGCACTCCTTTGAAGAAATGGAAGGTGGAATCAGGAGGATTTCCAGAAGCTGGCAATTCAGCCAATATGGGTTTCCATAGCCTCAGGCAACAAGAGACTTATCTCAAACAAGGTGGAAGATGAGGAATGGCACTGGAGGGTGTGCTCTGACCTCCGCCATATAGAACCTATACTCACACCCAGAAACACACATGCCTGAAAAACCTTGAACAAACACCTCCAGATGTTGTGGATGAAGAGAATATTTGGTTGTCCTAAATACACTGTGGCTTGGATAAGCTTGACTGGGTGGTCAGTTTTGGAGTCTCTTCCATGCACTGTTCTGAGAACTTAACTGGTGTTGATATCACCAGAACACGAGCTGGAGTATATAAGTAATGTGACTGCAGTAGGTAAATGCAATAGTGTGGAAACTCAGCTGGGGCTGTACATTTTAGCACTTTGACCAGCCTCTCCATGCAGCCAGAACTTCTTGTGGCAGGGGAGCCTGAGATCCTGGAGTGTCCCCAGAGCAGTTACCCCATGTTCCCAAGTAAGAAATGTTAGCATTTTTTGTAATTCAGATTCAAAGGTCATGTAGCATCACTACTGTCATACTCAGCTGTTCACGAGTCACAGTGTCAACCCAAATTCAAAAAGTAGACGCACACATGTGTGTAGCAGGAATCTTAAAAGTTCTTATTAATAAAATCAAACTTGAGGCTAGTTATTGGGGTCAATGCTGGTAGATCAGAGAGACAGAACAAGCCACAGCTATCTCACCTCGCCCGTTCCTCAGCTGGTCCTGTTTCCTCAGACTGGAAGCTTCTGTGTCCTCATCCAGAATGAATCTCAGCTGTACTGTGTTGCTCCATAGCCTGAAAGCTTAACCAGGCCAAATGCTTAACCAGCCAAATGCTTAACCAACCAAATGCTTCTAGTTTCTGGTCCTCACGCCTTATATATCTTTTTGCTTTCTACCACCACTCCCTGGGATTAAAGGCTGGCTTTCTGGGATTAAAGGCGTGTCACCATGCTTGGCTATTTCCAATGTGGCCTTGAACTCACAGAGATCCAGAGGGATTTCTATCTCTGCAATGCTAGGATTAAAGGTGTGAGTGCCACCATTTTCTAGCCTTTGTATCTAGTGGCTGTCTGTTCTCTGACCCCAGATAAATTTATTAGAATACACAATATTTTGGGGAACACAATACCACCACACATGTGTCTGACCACAAGCTGTCCTCTCCTTGACAAGCTATATAAGAAAGAGATTTTATAGTCTTTGAAAGTGAAGTACTAGTCTCTGTCTTAGTTTGAATTTTTGTTGCTGTAAAGTGACACCATGACCACAGCAACTCTTATAAAGGAAAACATTTCATTGATGGTAACTAACTTACTGTTTAGAGTTCAGTCCATTATCAATATGGTGGGGAACATGGCAGTGTGTAGGCAGTCATGGTGCTGGAGCTGTGAGTCCTACATCTTTCAGGTAACAGGAAGTCAACTGACTCACTGGGTGATATCCTGAGCATAGAAAACCTCAAAGCCCACCCCCACATTGACACACTTCCTCCTCCAACAAAGCCATACCTATTCCAACAAAGCCACACTTCCTAATAGTGAGTGGCCCTCCCTCTGAGATTATGGAGGCCAATTACAGTCAAATTACCACAACCTCAAATTAAACACATTAGGGGCTCCACAAAATATTTAATGTTTCATTTGGTTAGCATTCATTTAGGATTACTTTACATAACATTCAAGTATATTGAATTTTATTCCCCCAAATTATGTCTACTAAATAAGGTTTCATACTGCTATTTTTGCAGCAGTAATGTATTTTAGGTATAACTTTTGTTTTCAACAAAAATCTAAGGACATGGTACAACAATTTGAGGTTATTACTCATCACATCATAGGACAAAGTTGCAACTTTCTGTCTCCACACAGGAACGATGGGATTGCAGACATCTAAACTTTATTGCATCTGGCCTTCACGTGGGGATCCTGATTCAGGTCATCAAGCTTGTGAGGCAAGTGTTTCACCAAATGAACCTTCCTCTTAGATCTCGAAGTGGTTTTTATGTAGCAATAAACAACTGAACCAGGGGGAAGGGGGGGGGTCTATTATTTAACTCTTTGTGTTCAGTTGAGTTTTTAATTGGATGATACTGGGAGAAAAAAAAGATGGAGGAGTGAGAACATTACTGGGGTTCAGCTGTTGGATGATTCTTAAATGTATCTATAAAGCAGTGACTCTATGTGTGTGTGTGTGTGTGTGTGTGTGTGTGTGTGTGTCTGTGTGTCTGTGTGTGTGTGCGCGCGCGCGCATGCACGCGTGCGCGCTCTATATTAGCCCTTGCAAGGGGGCAGGTGCCTATGTTGCGTATATGAAGGCCACAGGTCAATATCATCAGTTTTTCTTTATTACTCCACTTTGTTTTCTTAAAACAGGATCTCTCACTGAACGTGTAGTTTGAGTTTGAGTCAGATTAGATGCCCAGCAAGCCCCTGGGATCCTGTGTCTGCCTGTTAGTACTCTTTCACCCTGTTCTTATCACTTTTCCTCCTCTCACTACCACCAAGCCCATTGGTCATGATACACACTGTCTTTCATAGTCTCCAAAGTACTGTCAATAATTCATCCAAATCAATCCATGATTTGTATTCATCTACCTCCAGACACCAGACCGGACTTTTCAAAATTGGGAGTATTTCATTTCTTTTCTTCAGTTCTTAACAATGTCTGGTTTATAATGGATGGTCCATGAAAAATCCTGCTAACTGAATAAATAAATAGATATGTTTTCTAGTCTCAGTTCATGTATAAACTGACAAGAATTTTGATTCTCATTATTAATAAGCTGATCATTTTGTAGTGAATAAAATTTTATCATAAACTATGAGAGCATACCATAAGTAACCAGGTTAATTAAAGCATAAAGTGATTGGCTAAATTATCTAAGGATTAACTTATTAATCCTTGATTTTAAATTCTTTTTTCCTGTACCAAAACACAAAATGTTCTCTTAAAACTGCTTGCTGTTTTAGTTTGGAAATTTGTTTTAGAAAATATAAAACAGGTGCAGATCATATGTAGTCATTTATAGCAACTTAAAAATGAATTTTTAAGCATACATTTTAGAAAACATATGCAAAGTTAGCTTAATTTCCAATGCAAATAAAATAAATATTGATATTTATAAGTACCACATGAAAAGTTTCCAAATTAATATCAGGACATGAAAAAGTGAACTCCCATGCTTAGCTTACTAAGAGAAGAACAAATAAATGCAACTTGTTAATTCCCAGATATTTATGGCCACACAGAACTCATTAAGCAATGATGCTATAAATGATTATGCAGAAATATAATCATAATATTCCTTTTGAAATAAGATTTATAAGTGAGTAGCTTTAGCCCGCAAATTAGAAAGCAAATGGTGGGATATTTCAGCCTGTCATTGTTATTCTTTACTGCAGAGGAAACCTGACAACAATTCAAGTTGTATTAATTAATAAAACTTCCATAAGTTGTAACTCTTACAATACTGTCCCCTCTTATTCACAACCTAGTTGTATGCTATTAGTAAAGAAGACTTTGTTGCATTTCCAAAGTCATTTGAGAGAAATATAGAAGAAACTATCCAAAGAAAAACATTTTTGTTCTTTTTTTTGGTAAACTAATAATTTTTAATTGAAAATATTTTTTATACAATATAGCCTCATCATGGTCCCCCTTTCCTCATCTCCTCCCAGATCTCCCTACCTCTCCACCTGTCCAATTTCATGCCTATTTTCTCTCTCTTTAGAAAAGTAAAAATAAAACAAATAAATTAAAATAAAAGGAAACAAAAACAGAAACCAAATAGACAAAAACAAAGAAAAAGCACAATGTTATGTACACAGGCTGAGACACACACATAAAAGCCATAAAAACCCAACATTGGAAACTGTAATATGTCAGCAAAAGATCAATAAGGTAAAGAATGCCCAAAGCATATGTGTTGGCCATCTACCTACTGGGTGTGGGTCTGCTCTGAAGAATGGTTTGTTTACCCCATGAGATGCCATTGGACAAAACTATTTTTTCCTTTCTGAGCAGTTGACACTTGGAGGGTAGCTTCTGGGTTAGGGTTGGGGAAGCTCTCCCCCTCCCCTTCTCAATGTTGGGGTCCTACCTGGCTTCCACCTGTGCAGGCCCTGTTCATGCTTCCACAATTTCCATGAGTTCATGTGTACATCAGTCCTGCTGTGTCTGTAAGGCCTTATTTTCCTGATGTCTTCTTGGAAGTGGGTTAGTCCTGCTTCCTGATAAATGTTCTGTAATAATTTCCACCATGGTTTAATTAATTAACTCAATTATGCTCACTTCACTGAGATATAATTTAATTTACAACTCAATTTAAAGAACAGAAAAATAGTTCAATAATTCTTTGTTAAATTTAAATTAAAATTACGAACTTAATTAATTTAATAAATATTAATAGGATTAACAATTATGTTCTTTAAAAGATTAAATTAAGGGTTGATATTAATGAATGATCAGAAATTTCAAAACACAATCTATACATATGTATAGAACCATATTCTAAAAGAAAAATAGAAAAAAACTCCAAAAATGTAGGGTAAAAATATGAATCGTAGGATCTATCCTTATAATATTTTGAAGTTACTATCAGACAACATATACCATGATAAATATTGTTTTTTGCAAGAGATATATAGGAAACCTTTAATACATTATTTGGGGGCATTTTATGCCCTTATAAAAATGAAACATTTTACTGCTTGTAAAACTCTCATAAAATTGTCACAAAACAATACTTAAATCTTGAGAATTAGAAGTATTTTTTCTTAGATCAAACACATCATTTTCCCAAAATTCTCCACTGTCAAGGGTATGGATGTTTAAAATCTGTTGACGCACTTATAGGAGACTTTCTAGAGTCCTGCAGTGGCAACTCACAGTTTAACAAGCTTGTCTAGCCTTTGACACTGCAACATGACATTGTCATTTACAAAGGACTTGAGAATGGTGCAATTAAGTTACAAAAAAAAAAGTGACAAACATCTCAGAAGCTCTGGGCTGCTTCTTCTGGCTTTCTGAACCATTGTGGTTAGACTACAAAATGTTTCCAAATATTCCCTTTAAATAATGCTGCTGTTGAGGCTAGAAAGATGGCTCAGCACTTAAGAGGACTTGTTCTTGTGGAAGACGACAGTTCAGTTTCCTATACACATATGATGGCTCACTACTCTCTGTAATTACAACTCCAGGGGATCCAGTGTCTTCTGCTGGTCACCAGTGACACCAGGGTCACATATGGTACACATACACACCTGCAAGCAAATACTCATACACATAAAATAAAACTAAATAAGTCAAAAAAGAAAAAGAAAAAAATCAAGGCAATTATTTCGTGATATTTTCCCTGCGTTGCAAGATGATCTCTTTATTTTGTTTCTTTGGACCTGGTAGTGACGATGACACTCCGCTGCTGTCAGTCCTAGTGTGTAGTTTTAACAAAGACTCCGATTAATATGAAACAATGGAGAAGTGATAAAGCTGCTCACTGTAATCTGTAGCTAGAAGCTTTTCTGTGTCCTGCCCAGTCTGCAGCTGCTCAGATCCAAGTAAACACATTGAGGCTTATATTAATTTATGAACTGTATGGCCATTAGCTCAAGCTTATTACTGACTAGTTCTTACACTTAAATTAACCCATAATTCTTATCTATGTTTAGCCATGTGGCTTGGTACCTTTTCTCAGTTCTGCCTTCACATATTGATTCCTCTGTGTCTGGCTGGCAACTCCTGACTCAGCCTTCCTCTTCCCAGAATTCTCCTTGTCTGCTTATCCCGCTATACTTCCTGCTTGGCTACTAACCAATTGGCATTTTATTTATCAACAAATCACAGCAACACATTCACAGCATAAAGAATGACACACTAGGAGGTATTAAATGTATAAGTTTGAAAGACATCGTAAGATGGTTTTCTGTTGGTAATATAAGTTAGGATAGAAAGTGAATAAGGTACTTTTTGGACTCACCAAAATAGGATAAATAATGAAATATTTTCTCTGAATTTGTGAAGTGCAAATGGACTAGACATTGTTGAGGTATTTATTGCTTGTATACATTGTATATAGTTATTGTACTTATTGTATATAGTTTTTCTTATATTAATTATAATTTTTTTTATTTTTATTAGACAAGAGAGGAGAAATGTGGTGATATTTTATTTGTACATTAATAAATAAAGCTTACCTAGAGATAGGGAGAAAGGGCCAGCCATTTTAAATAAACAAAGAAGTCAGGCAGCACATGCTGTTAATCCCTTAGCCGGCAGGATCTCTGTGTGTTCAAGGCCACACTAGAGAACAGGGCCAAGCATGATGACACATGCCTTTAATCCCAATACCAACCATAGAGACCTGAAGGTCTGTACAGAAAGACAGTTGCATATCTGTGTAGGAAGAGGAAGTGAGGTAGCTGGGCTAAGAGCCAATGAGAGGGCAGAAAAGCAAGGCATATAAGCCTGGGTAGACAAGAAGTTGCTCTCTTTGGAAGCTGTGGAGGTGATGAGGTAAGGTTGGCTGGTGGCTTTCCATATTTCCCTGACCTCTCTAAGGCTTTAACCCAAATTTCTGGCTCTGTGTTTTTTATTTAATAAGACCTTTTAAGACTCATGCTACAATAATCTTACTGGAGAGTCTTAAATATAGAAAATTCCAAAAATTCATTAACTTATTATTAAACTAATAAATGAATTCAGAAAAAGCTGCAGAATGCACAATGAACAACAGCTATACACCAATAACAAAATACCTAAAATAGAAATTGAAGAAGTAATTAAATGTACATTAGCTACCAAAAATACCTAGGAATAAATGAGTGAAAAAGGTGAAAGATTCTGACAATGAAAAGTTTAAAGTATTGATGAAAAAGTTGAAGAGGACTCTCTCTCTCTCTCTCTCTCTCTCTCTCTCTCTCTCTCTCTCTCTCTCACACACACACACACACACACACACACACACACACACACACACACACACGCAAATGGAATGAATACTGATGTTCATGAATTTGAAGATTTCATGCTTTTTTATTATGAAGAAATTTTTTTATTCATTTTACATATCAACCACAGATTCCCCCTCTTCCCTCCTCCCATTCCCCAGTCTTTGCCCCCATCCTACTCCCCATTCACTCCTACAAGAAGGAAAGGACTCCCATGGGGAGTCAGCAGAGCCTGGTACATTCAGTTGAAGCAGGTTCAACCCCCCCCCCCCCCCGCCTCAAGACTGTACAAGGTGTCCCACCAAAGCCAGTGGTCTCCAAAAAGCCAGCTCATGTGCCAGGGGTGGATCTTGATCCTAATGCCATGGAACCACTTAAACAGACCAAGCTACACAACAATCTTGCTTATGCAGAGGGCCTAGTCCAGTCCCATAGAGGCTCCACAGCTGTTGGTTTAAAGTTCATGAGTTCCCACTAGTTTTATTTGATTATCTCCATAGGTTTTCTCATCATGATCTTGATGTCCCTTGCTCATAGAATCCCTCTTCTCTCTCTCCCGCTGGACTCCTGGAGCTCAGCTGGGTACTTGGCTATGGATCTCTGCATCTGCTTCCATCAGTTACTGGAGAAAAGCTCTATGATGACAATTAGGGTATTTACCAATATGATTACTGGGGTGAGCCAGTTAAAGCACCCTTGCCACTATTTCTAGAAGTCTAAGTTGGGGGTCGTCCTTGTTGATTCTTGGGAACCTCCCTAGCACCCAGTTTCCATTCACAAAGATCTGTAGATATAATCCAATCTCTATGAAAATGACAATGATATTCCTTTTCAAGAAGATTTATTTTTATTTTATGTGTGAGTGCTTACATGTACATATGTGTACTAGGTACACGCCTGAGGCTTGTGGAAGCCAGAAGAGGACACAGGATCCTCTCCAATTGGAGTTACAGATGATTGTGTGCTGCCATGTGAGACCTGAGCCCTGGCCCTCTGCAAAAGCAGCAAATACTCTTAACCACTGAGCCATCTCTCCAGGCCCAGCGATGACACTCTTTACCGAAATAAGAAATATTTTTTGTTAAAACCACAGCGAACACTTTGAATACCCAAAACTGTCTTGAGCAAAATGGACAGAGTAGGAAACACAATGCTACTTGAGTTCAGAATATGTACAAAACCATAAACTATAAACAACAGTTTTGTCAGAAAAACAGACAATTGGCCAATGGGCAGAATAGAAAGTTTCAGAGGAAACTAACGTATCTATAGCTAACTAATTTTTGACAGAGATGCTAAGAACATGCTTGTATATTGAAGAAAAAGACTTTTTTTCAATAAATGATGAGAAAATTAGATTGCCTTGATAGATATTTATATGAAACCAGATCTCCCTCTCACAAATTACAAGAATCAATTCAAAATGAAGTAAAGACTTAAACAGAAGACCTAAATCTAGAGAAAAAGAAAAAGAAAACTGAGGGAAGTATTTCAGATAACTGCAATAAATAAGATTTGGTTTTCTTTTGTCAAAGAACCCCAAAGCTCAAAAAATGAAAGTAACAATTGACAAATGATATTACATAAAATTTTAAAGCCTCTGAAAAGCAAAGGAAATAATCATCAAGCTGTAGAGACAAACTCCAAAGTGGGAAAAATATTTGCACATTATACATCTGGCAAAGGGTTAATACTCTGCATACATGAGACACTCTAATAAGTAACATGTAAATAAGAGCCAAATCAGTAATGGGCATTAGTCTCTTAACAGAAAATTCTCAGAAGAAGAGCTACACATGGCCAACCATCATATGAAAGACTGTTAAACATCATTAATCATTAGAGAAGCGTGTTTTAAAACCGCAATGAAATCTCACCCCACTCGAATAAGAATGTCTCTTATCAAATAGAGAAAAAAAAAGTGTTGGCAACATGGTAGAGAGAGTCCCTGGGCACTTGCTGGGTATGTAAATTAATATAGTCATTGTGGAAAAGAGTATAGCTTGTCTTCAAAAAATTAAAAATAGAGTAACCATATGATCCGCTGGTCTCACTGCTGGTATATATCCAAGGGAAATGAAATCATTATGTTAGAAAGACATCTTCACTTTTGTGGTCATTGCAACACTACGCACACTAGCCAAGAAATGAAGGCAGCCTACACGTCCTTCGGCTCAAGTGGATAAAGGAAATACAGAGTACACATGCAAACTTAAAAGGGGGGGGGGCACTGGATTTTGAAGGTTTTCACCTCAAAGAAATGATAACTGTTTAAGGAGATAGATATATTTATGCTGATTTATATGTTTTGTAATGAACACACATGTTAAAACATTGCATGGTATTCCGATGATGTGGAAAATTCTTTTTTTTTTTTTTTTTTTGAGACAGGGTTTCCCTGTGTAGCTTTGCGCCTTTCCTGGATCTTACTTTGTAGACCCGGCTGACCTCAAACTCACAGAGATCCGCCTGCCTCTGCCTCTCGAGTGCTGGGATTAAAGGCATGTGCCACCACCGCCTGGCAACAATTCTTGTATTTAAATACAATCACATTATTTCAAAAAATTAAAATTTATTGGACAGAAAGTATAAAAAAATACAAAAGAGATACTGACAATGAACAGTGCTCAGAAAGATTTTCTGGGAAAAAAAATAAAGGAATGAAATGTGCAGCCTAAAGATAAAGAAGTGCCTATCCAAGACAAGGAGCAGAGCGCCATAACTATTTCATACAGTGGCAACCTTTGAAGAGTCTTGGGACTCAAAAGAAATTAAATTTAAAAGTAAATGGTGTTAAAATCATACTGTACCAAACCTTTTATGAGGGAATTACCATTTAATGGCACCTATTGCAGCCAGATTAGGGGGGCACTTGGACTTGCCCCTACTGAATGTACCAGGCTCTGCTGACTCCCCATTGGAGACCTTACCTTTTTGTAAGAGGGAATGGGGGCTAGGTTGTGGCGGGAAGGCTGGATGGGCAGGAGGAGGAAAGAGGGGGTACTATGATTGGTATGTAAAATGAATAAAAAAAAATTCTTAATAAAAAAGGAACTCTTTTGCTCTGATCTATGCCAATCTTTTGTATACAAACTTTAGAAAGAAATGCTAAATATAAAAAAAAGGAATCCTATATTTAATGCACTTATTAGATATTTGGAACTGCACAAAGTACTGTTCCTCACATCAGGTTTATCCAGTTTTTATTTCAGTACAGTAATGCTCATTATTTTATGAGCACATTTTTTAGTTTTGAGTAATTTCTATAACAATGTTATAGAAATCTAAAAGTATAAGATATTTCTATCATAAGAAAAATTTCCTCTGTGGCCATTTGTAACTCATTCTCTCCAGGAAACTATAGTACAAGTGGTTGGAGAGATTTCTCAGTGGTTAAGAACACTGGCTGCTCTTCCAGAAGACCTGGGTTCAATTCTCAACACCCACATGGCAGTTTACTTCTGTCTGTAACTCCAGTTCCAGGGCTTCTGACACTCTCACACAGACAGATGTGCAGGCAAAACACCAATGAACATAAAATAAAAATAAATTTTAGAAAACAAAGAAACTCTATTACAAGATCCAGCACCTTCTGACCTCAATTCTATCCACACTTTTGAGTTTTTGCTGAATTTAACATAAATGAAAACCTCTATTGTTCAACTATTTGAATATAATTAGCTTCTTTAAGCATAATAGTCTTGAGAGTCATTCATATTTTTGCATTTATCAATTAGTTGTTGCTGGCCCTTGAGAGCTGACAGTCATGTGGTCTTCTGTCATTCTCCACAGTATATTTATTTTTTATCCTTATCATAGTTTTGCTTTGAACAAAGTTTCCTTGCTACTTTGCAAAACAAGAAAGACCTTGTTGCTAATTTGTGGGAATCACTATATAGATGTGCCACAATTGGTTTATTTCTTCTCCCGAGGTTGCAGATAAGTTGTTTCAGGTTTGACTGAGTATAAGTAGAGCATTTATAAATATTAAGGTCTTTGTGGTTGCAAACTTTGCTTTCTTTGTGAGAATGACTAAGAACAAAACTGATGGGTCATTAGAATGAGTGTATGTTTGGAAATCAGCACATAGTTTTTCTCATACTGAATGTTTATGTGTGTTATCTTGTTTAACCTCAGAATAATTTTAGGAAGCAAAGTTTTAATCTTTGCTGCACTTTCGAAACAAGAAAAGTGAGGTCTAGGAAGATGAAATGTCCCACTCAGGATGGCATGTCCTGCAAATTGTAAAGTCAGGATTTGATCCATCTTTAGCCTGTGCTTAAAAATGGGCATAATATAAGCAAGCTATGCCCTAGTCTCCAATTTCAGCAAAAATGACATAAAAATTCTCTGTCCCCAGTGATATTGGAGTTTTTAGACCCAGGAGAGACTCATGAGAAAGAGCTTGAATAAAATTGTCATCCTAGGAGTGCAGAGAAATCTCTTAAGCTGTAGTTTCTAACCATTTATGAAATGGAGATAGCAATGTTTGTGCATTTCATGATTCGGCATTTAGAACAATGTCTGGCATCTAAGCAAGAACTCAATAAAGGCTAGCCATTAACATTATCAGGGACATATTGTCAATTCCTGTCCAAATCCCAAATTGGCCTCTTGTCTAAAATTCTTTTAAGTTCAATGGGATTTGTGTCTGTGGATGCGTTTATTTATTTTACTCTCTGTTCCAGCAGAATGTGAGGAGGCGTCTGTCAATGTTTAGGAGATGAAGCTTACCTGAAGACAATGAATGATGACATTTGTGAAATTATCATTTGCTGACATTTATGATTCAGCTTCTTATTAACAGAAAAATTAGCAGACCCTAGTACCTTTAATGAAACCTTTTAAATACTGTGTATACCTCTACAACTGAGTGAAAGTCCCTGTGTTCCTAATAACAACTCACTACATCTTTAGTCTTTTTTCATAAACTCTAAAATGCATGAGCAACCAGAACATGTCTATAGGAAATTCACAGTTTTGATGGATTCTGAATTAAATATTGCTAAAATGTTGTCTCATTTCTATACACCAAACCATACTGGAATTCTGTGTGCATATATACATGTATTTTAAAAGCATGTGGATTAACAAAAAGCCCTTATTTTTTGAATAATCTTATCTTTGAGGCTTAGGATTGTAGACTTATGACCCTAAATATGTCACAAAAACATTTAAATTATTCCTTGCTACTCTTTCTCATTTAGTATTTGGGTTATATAGTCCATTTTTTAAAAGGAGGAAACAGAAATTCTCCAAATTTAATGAAGTAAGATTCAAAACTAACTACTTCTTACAAGTATTAAATTTGATGTTCTTCATAATACTTTGCACTGTATGTTTTAGAAGATAGTTTTTCCTCATTTAAAACAATTTTGAATGATTTCTCCAGAGTTTATATAGTGTAAGATAAGACATACACTAGTACATATATATGTGCAAACCTTAATGCATTTTTGTTTTATTTTTAGTGAAGAAATAATTACATCAATTTCCCCTCCCTTTGTTTCCTCTAATCCTTTTTATACCCAACTACAGGTCCATCTTGAATTGACAATCTCCTTTACTTTAACTATTATTGATATATATATATATATATATATATATATATATAATATATATAATACAACATACTGATTCTGTTTAGTATGGCTTGTGTGTGTTTTTAAAAGAATTCAATAGCTACTTGAATAAAAGCATTTTAAAGACAAGAAAAATAAGGTCTCAAGAGAAAATGTCCCACTCATGGTGGTATGTCCTGTAAATTGTGAAGTCAGGATTCAAACCTACTTCAACTCATGCTAAATGTAATCCACATCACAAATGCAGATTATGCCTGAAAAATAGCCTTACATTCCTCTCAGTGAATATCCCATCATTTGGATTCACCTGATATTTGAGCCTATAGGGTCTTGAAGAAAATCTCTCTCAACAGGAAATGGAAGAGAGCATAACACATCAGGCAAGACCTGCAATGAAGTCTCTGCCAGGTGTACTCAACTTTGGTCACAATTGGGTCCTCATTTGGATGTTTGTCTACAACTGTCACAGCATTTTTGTTTTTGTTTTTTTAATCACGTCATGAAAAGCTAGTTCAACTCAATATGACACATGTATTTCTAATTTTTAGACAAGAAGGACCCCTGAAACCCAGGACTAAAACAAACATGACCATTGGTCTTTGGGGGGCCAGTGATACAAAGTCAATCAGTTGTGCTACAAAAGCAATGTTTGGTGAATTGCCTCCCCCCAGATAGGCAGTGTGAAAAACATAATATATGATGGCCCCTGAAGATAATCTCAATGTGTTGTTTAAGCTTAAATTTGGAAGAACCAGATGAGTTATATAAATCATAGTATTAGTTCACTGCATTTTAAATTATTCTATAACATATCCATTTTAACTTCCCTCTATAAATTCGTTAACACTGAGTTATATTTAAAATCCTTTCTTCATTCTTCAGAGATAAATTAAAGGCAGCTGATGTTCAGGAAAAAAACAATTGAACATTACTTTGGGTATATATACAATCTTATTTAGAATGGAGAAAACTGAAATTATTCATCCATAAACACCATAAATGGTAGCTTTTCTCTGTTCTTGTTAAGTCTCTTCCATTACCTGTGTTTTCCCATTATAAATCTGGAAATTTACAACCCAGAAATCTAGAGAGATGGAAATAATAGTATCTTAAGCAATGAATTGACTATATTAACCTTTATATTAGGAAATGGATTAATATTTATTGCTAGATATATCTTTGGAAGGCCTGGAGAGCTACCTTAAATTACTAATCTTTCCTTGGGCCTGGAATCCAGTCTGGGAAATCTCTGCAATGACTCCATCTCCCAGATTCTCCAGACTTCCTTAGAACTTCATGTTCAAATCTTCCAGAGAGCAAATCGGGAGATGTGAGAGGCAGCCTTTCTTTTTACTACTCCTGGATTTCCTCACATTTCATGGCCTTAGGATTCTCTGAACATATGACTTCATTTTATATTTTAACACACAAAATTTGTATTCATGTTCAATTATTGCAAATAATTCCCAGTTTTAACTCCACCTACTTGGCATTTTTCTGTCTACAATTGCTGATTCTTTGTTAAAATATAGACCTGCTTAATGACTAAGTGACTAAGAGCACTCTGTCCTTTTGTGGCGTTAGTTCCCAGAACCCACATGGGGGCTCACACTTCTGGTAACTCTATTTCCAGAAGATCTGATCCTCTTTTCTGGCCTCTGCTGGCACCAGGCACAAACAAGGTACATATACATACCAGTGGGCACTTGCACATACATATAAAATAAGAATAAGTATTTAATAGCTATAGTTACTTTCCCTGATTGGAGATAACTGTCAAGTTGTTTCCTGAAACCTCCCAACAAAAACTGAACTTCTCCTGCTTCTTCCTTTTAAGGGTATATTTTTATTATTTGTGTGGGGGGAGGGGGAAAGGGTTTAGATATATGCACCTGAGTACAGGTGTCTATGGAGGCCAGAGGTGTCAGATTCTGCTGGAACTGAAGTTAGAGGTAGTTGTGAACTGTCCAAATACGGGTAGTGTGGATACAGACCACAAACCCAGGTCCCCTGTAAGAGGGGTGCTCACTCTTAAGCCCTGAACCATGCTGACTTCTGCTCTTGAATAAGCATATTAGAAAATCCTTTTGTCCCAGAAGGTTTTCTACCAGTGCAAAGTATTGGAGAAAAGCCTGAGCAGAGGCATGCACGAGACCTGCCCAGGGGACCTCAAGAAATAGTATCCAACTGCGAATATACAATATACTTGCAGCTTTGTTTTCTCTGTTGTCAGTAGTAGGCAGCCGGGAAAATCTCCAGGAAACAGCAGAAGGCGTGCTTCTCCTCAAGAAGGCAAGTGCAGGTCGGCAATGTCAAGCACTTTGTGACAGAGGAAAAGCCATGTGGATAATTAGAAGAAGAGAGCACAGGGTCGGGGCTGTGTGGGACTGAGAACTCATGAGCACACGCTTCTGGGTATGGTACAAGTATTCTTGATCGACAACAGGACAATGATAGAAATTCAATCTTTTTAATTAAATACTTCTGTAACCTAGTTTTGATCAGTCCTTAAAAACACTAGGTTTTCTCTTTTTTAGTCATTGGTTGAAATATTTATCTAAAATACATTCACTCAAATTTAGTATTACCAATTTCACCTGAAAAAAAAAATGCTGCTCTACCAGATTTCACTGCTTTATATTACCTTTACCCTTTCCAGTAACTTTTTTACAAACCTCAGAATTATTCTCTCTCTCTCTCTCTCTCTCTCTCTCTCTCTCTCTCTCTCTCTCTCTCTCTCTCTCTCTCTCCTCCCTCCCTCCCTCCCTCCCTCCCTCTCCCTCCTTCCCTCCCTCCCTTCCTCCCCCCCCTCTCTCATTTTTCAAAATGTCCACAATTAATTTAAATGTATCGGATTTCTTTTCTATTTACCCCCCTTTTGTTGAAAATAGATCCCTTTCTCATATAATACATCCTGATTGCAGTCTCCCTTCCATTCACTCCTCCCAGTTCCTCCTCACCTCACCTCCCAGCCAGATCTACTCCATTTCTGCATTTCCTTAGAAAAGAACAGGCTTCCAAGAGACAGCAACAAAACGGACCCCCCAAAAAATATAATAAGATAAAACAAAAACCAACATATTGATGTTGGACAAGGCAAAGCAACAGAAGAAAGGAACCCAAAAGAAAGCACAAGAATAAGTCCTGCAAAAACAGCAAAATGAAAGCCATATGTATGCGGAGGATCTAGCACAGACCTGCACATGCCCAAGGCTTGCTGATTCAGTCTGTGAGTTCACATGAGTTTTGCTCAGTTGATCCCTTCTTTCCTGGTGTAAAAAGCATATCTTTCCCACAATTTTGGTCATGAAGTTTGACCAATCAAAGATACATCAAATTAGTAGCACTTAAATACAGTTGAAGAGGGTGTAGAGAAGTGTTACTTTGCTTTTTTATCCTTTCAGGTCAAATTCCTACAAAATGAAGGGGCATACCTAAGATGACAGTCATATTCCAGTAAACAAAAAACAGAAAAAAATATGCTGGAATATAGAGATATGATAGGAGGATAACAAGAGATATGAAACAAATGTCTTCCTTAGGAAACACCATACAGTGAGTTGAATGTGGTTTTTTTTCTGCTAAGAAAAATGTTTCCATTAGCAGGGCTTTGTATAGAGTAACATATGATGTGCATTCCAATGTAGACCTTTATAGTAAGTATAAGATTCATTATAAGTTTATAACATAATGTGCTAATGATGTGATGAATCATGAAGAGAACATCCAAATGATGTAAAACAAATGTCTTTCATAGAAAATATCAGACAATGAGCGGAGTCTATTACACTGTATACTTTGTCCCCACCCCACTCCATGGAATTTTGATAACAAGCAACAGAACTCAAAGAACACCACTTGCAGTATTTCAAATTTTCAAATATTCATACTTATTGCTATATGCACACATATTTGAACATAGAATTATACTGTGGACAAATCTGGTGACTATTTTTAATGTCAAGTATACTAAAGAATAGTCACTGCTTATTAGCTGTAGTTTTGTGTAGAACTACTTCATTTAAACACAAACGAGATCTTGTAAAACAACATAATTGTATACCAATGATAAGTTCTTTGATGACTTTAGCAGACAGTTAAGTCAAGTCCCATCTATAATTGTAAACATCAAACAACTGTGAGTTTGGTTGTGAATTCTAAGCCTTGCTTCACAAAGTTTTTAAATACTGTTGTTGCATAGACACATAGCTCAGACTTTATTCTGATTGAAAAGTGTTCCCCACTCTCCTTTTCTACTGGATCTGTGTATGAGCCTGCAGAGGACTGAGACTGTATTTATTGTGCACCCAGTCACAACACTAATAGGATCCTGTAGTTCTGTACTGGCTGTTTCTTGCTTTTGAGCTCCCACCATGCTTTTGGTCTCTCTGACTGTAGGTGCTTTTCCTTACACTGTGTGTGCTCCTCCAGTCTTAGTAATTTTGCACTACTCAGTGGCTTATTGCCCCCATCAACCTGTATCCAGAGGTCCATCTCCATGGAGGGAGCTAAATACTTTCCCATAGCATCCTGCTTCTCAGCGCAGACCTGCCTTATGTTTCATCTTGCAGGGGGTTCTAATCCCAAGAAACTCAGTGGAGTTCCACAGAGAAAAGCTTCTGAATTCTTGGTGAGAGCTTTCAATTGCTTTCTACCAGGAAATCAAACAGCTTCCTACACATAACACCTCCCTTTTTCATTCATTTGAAGTACTCATTCACAGCTATAAGATAAAATTAAAGTAACCCTCTGTCTCCAGGGTTGCACAGACATCAGAAAGGCTTTGATATTTGACATCAACTAGAAGTATGTTGCATAAGCACCTTTTCAGTTTCAATAGACAAATGCTCAAAAACACACCAGGGAAGAAATACACTGGATGGAAACTTCTTAAGGCATCAGATGCTTGCTGCCATCTGCAATGGAACAGTCAGGAAAAGAAATCACACTTCTGAGATCATATTTTAGTTCCCCAGATGGATGTGATAACAGATTTCACCACCTCAGAAAAATCTATGCCTCCCAGTTTCAGTATACAGTTCTGTTTTCAGGAGACAGTCCTTGAAGGTATTCAATCCATCAAATATGAGTAAGGATGAATGAGAAGGATCATCTCTCACATACACAGAGAAACATTGTTCAATTTTTACTAATCATATTAATCATTTTAATGGCCACATCACTAATGTTATATGCCACCAAAATCAAGAAAGAAATGAATTGCTCCCTTTATAGTACATCACTCTGAGAAAAGTTCCCATAATGAATGCTACTCTTTGAGAGCCGGACATATTTGGGCAGTACCTTCCCATCTTCAGGTCACATAGTTATTCATTAGATTACTAAAAGCAGACTAACTCTGTGGATAGGGTTCTCTTTACTCAGATAATTAACCAAAGTTCCCCTAAGTGTCTAACATTCCATTGAGTATCTCATATCCCCACTGAAAGCACTACAAAGGATAATAAGTGTCTATAACAATTCGAAGAGATGCGCTAACATGGTCACATCAAAAAAGCAGAATTATTGTTTCCTTTTACAAACATCTGAATTGGGAGATAGGATACAAAGCAGAGGCAAAGGATAGGCTGTGATTAAACGGGGAATTCAGATCCAGCATCTATCATAGGCAATGCTTTTTCTTGTAATTGCTTTGATCCTTGAGAATTTCCCATGGGGGTGTTGCAGGGGAAGAATTCCCCTTAGAACGAGCAATCATTATCCCCCATTTTACAAATGAGGAAAATGAGGCAGAGGAAGTTAAGCAAATTGTTTACTAAATCATTCAAGGATTTATCACTAGTGAATGGCAAAACGAGTCAATGGGAAAGTAGCTTCGGGGTAGAACTTTTTTTCTGGTGCTCAGATGCCCAGTCCCAGAATATCTTTCTTTCTTTCTTTCTTTCTTTCTTTCTTTCTTTCTTTCTTTCTTTCTTTCTTTCTTTCTTTCTTTCTTTCTTTCTTTCTTTCTTTCTTTCTTTCTTTCTCTTTCTTTCTTTTCTCTTTCTTTCTTTCTTTCCTTCTGTTAGATTTGGGGTGAGACATTGTGCCCATTTCCCCATTTCAATGCTGGGATTTTGTCTGGTTTGAACTTGAGCTGGTCTTGTGTGTGCTGTCACAGTCTCTGTGAGTTCATATGTGTATCAGTCCTGCTGTGTCTAGAAGATGTTGTTTCCTTGTCATTCACCATCGCTGGCTCTTTCAATCTTTCTGTCTCCTCTTTCTCACGTATCTAACAAAGAAGCTGTCTAAAATTGATACCTGCTGGGAATGGGAAAATTGTTTTGCCCCAGGGGAGTGTGACTAGCTATATCAATCTTATTCCAGTGCATGCCCAGTGCCCAGAAGTAGTTGGCCAATACAAAACAGACCCCACCCCACAATTTGATTATTTTACTTTTGGTGGGCTTTCTGTTTTATTTTGAGTGGTTTTTTTTTTGTTTGTTTGTTTTTTTACTTTTTCTTCTAGAAAGAGAAAAAGAACATGAAGATGTTTTGATAGAAAGTGGGGAGGAACTGGAAGGAGTTGGGGAAAGGAAAGATCTGATCAAATATATTGTAGGAAAAGAAATTTTTCATTTAAGAAGTAATTTAAGGAATTTTAAAAATTTAGGTTTGAATGTAGCTGCATCCAGAGTCTGTCTTCTTGACTGCTGTACTAAAATTCTGTGTTAAAAACAGAAAATCAGCATTAATGTAGATATGAGTGGCAGAGACTGTTTCTCATTAGCTTCAATTTCATAGTTAAGGAGTATCAATGAGGTACTGTGGTGAGAGTTAAATTTATTGAGCACTAACTATAAGTTGAATATTTGTTAATTAATCGTATATAATACTAATAATAGCTCTCACAGTGGTTGTAAGATCCACATACATACAAATACACAACTTCAGGGACAGTGTGTCATTTGTTGAGGATTTTGCTGTCAGCAAGCGACAATGTTTATATTTAAAATTCAGGTCTCTTTAAGTTCAGATTCCATACTATGATCCCTCTAATGTAAGACTATTCTATTAACATAATTGAGGCCCACAGTCCACATCTTAGTAGACAGCCTCTAATGCATGTTTATCAAAGGTGCCAAAATAAACAAGCTGCCACAAGATGGCCGGGGATAAAAACAAGGGGAGTCTACCTTACATTGCATTAGCCTTCAGTCAGCCTGGACGAATGATGGGTAAACAGAAATTGACCCACTACTCTAATTTTAGCAAATGCCATATTTCTATAAGAATAACTTCCAGATGCCGGCCTGGGTGTCCATTTTGTTATTTCTGGCAAAGAAAACTCTTTTACATTTTGCCAGCCAGAGAGAGCAGAATCTACTAATCAGTGCCAGCCATGATTTGTTCCCCCAACATAAAAGCACAGGCCTCTCCCTTGGAATGCTTTGTTATAAGCATCTTTTTCCCCCCGCTGTTCTGTCTGCAACAGCACATATTCATATTTATATCACGATCTGAAACTGAGTTTAGAGCCAGTCTCTTAACTTAGTAAATCTATTATTATTATCAACAAATGGCATATTCCTTGGGCTACATCACCCTTCTTAAGAGGATATTTCTCAAAATTTGTTTGGTATTTGAGTACCTGGAACAATATGAAGAACACAAAAACAAGGTTATCGACATAAAATAAGTCCTGAGGCTTTCTATTTTTAGTGATTCTGAAAACAAGCAGTTTTTAAGATAATTGTTGTGGTTCACTTCAGTTTCCTCTTTCCTGTTGGCTCTGGTTTAGAAGTGTCCCCCAATAAGGCAATGCTAAGAAGTTCTAGGAACCTTTGAAAGATGCATCTATGGAGGGATAATTAGCCTATTGTAAACATTACCCTTAAGCGGGATTAATGTAGCTTTTGAGGTCCCATAATTAGCTCTTAAAACTAGCGGTGCTATAAAAAGAGCTAACCTGGCCTCTGGATGCTCTGACTTCCTACCTTTTTTTTCCTGCACCAGGCAGGGAAGGTATTTTATGCTTTTTAGGACATAGTTTGCTGGATGAAATTGCTAATTATGTCTCACTTGGCTTTTTCCAATTCAGTTAGCTTGATTATGGCTGAGTTGTCAACTTCCCCACTCTGGGTTCCACAACTGCAGACTGTTCTGAGGCTGTTCTTTTTAAATGTAAATGACTTATTTTTATTTTTATTTAAGAGATGACAACAAAGCATAGCAAAATAAAACATAAGAATATATGACAAAAATCACCGTATTGAAGTTAGACATGAAAAGCCAATGAAAAATAAAAGAACCCCAAGAGAGAAGGCACAAGAATCAGAGACCCACTCGTTTATACAATCAGGGGTCCCATAAAAGCACTAAACTGAAAACTATAGTCTGTATGCGGGGGACTTGGTGCAGACCCGTGTAGGTCCTGTGCTTACTGCTTTGGTTTCTGTGAGCTCGTGGGAGCTTTGCTCAGTTATTTTAGAGTGCCTTGCTCTCCTTGTGTCCTCCAGCCCCTGTTTCTCCTCTTTCGCCGAGTTTCAGAGGGAAGGGATTTGATGGGGACATCTGGTTCCACACACGACCTTTCTGTGCTTTCATTTCTGCTTCTCTCTCATGTAGTGATATATTTAAGGTAGGGTGTCTCGCAGGAGACAATCCATGTTGCTTAGATCCTCCAGCCACCAGAATGAAGCCAAATGAGCCGTTCTATTTTTATAAAATATCCAGACCAAAGCGTTTTACAGTAACGGAAAACAGACTAAAACGTGAGGTTTGGGTCTATTGTACTCCTAAACCAGAACAGAGAACTTTAGGAGTTCTCACAGATCTGATTACCCTCTGTGGTAGCTCCTGGGCCACTACATCTCCCCTTGTCTTTAGTCCAGGACCTGAACTGACATTCTTATTTCCTTGGGGCTCCTGAAAGTCAGCTGCATGTGTAGGTTGTTTGTGACCGTGCCAGTGCTGTGACTCCATTTGTACTTTTTGATTGTCTAGCTCCCCATTCAAATCCCCAAATACCCCTCTACATTCTTCGCACATGCGTACCTCCTAAGCCATCAATGCCACTCCCTTGATATTTGAATGTCATTTATCTACTACTGTTTTCTCATGTTTGGGTCAACAGTGTGCCCAGCTCTCTGATGTACTCAGCAATGCTTCTAGAGTTCACAATCATGCATGATCCCTTCATGATTAGCTTGGGATGCACTGGCTGGTTTGGTCCTAGTGAGTAGAAAATGGCAGAAGTTATAGAATGTCATTTGGAGACTAAGCTGTGGAACGACTACAGGCTTCCATCTTAGTAACCATTCTTTTCCACATTCTCGTGGATTGTTCGTGACCATGTCATGACTCAGGCTTATGTAAACATCCTCTTGGTGAGGAATCAACTCCTGAAAAGCATGTTGTTAGGAAAAAAAATACATTTTACCTGAGCATAAAATTTGGTCAAGCATTGTGATTAAGAGGCATGGTGATAAGCTATCACCTCACCTTCTCCTTTTATGAAAAGAGATGTCCAGTGGAACCAGCCATCCAAACTTTATGGCAACTACCCACAGAACAAATTCTTGGAAGAAACAAAACCTCTGTGTGCATAAAATCTGTTGCATGCAGTGACTTTCACCTTTTTTTTTTTTTTTGGCTTTCTCTAAAGTATACAGTGCTGTCTTCCTTATTTAAATGAAAGTATTCTTATTTAAAGGAAGGGGCAGAGGATAATAATGGAGAAACACCATCTTCTAAGACAATATTGTGGTATCTTTGTAACTCGTGTGTCTTGAAACAAGGTAACAGTGTTCAAACCATGACAGTATAAAAAGGGCTATGGAATAAAATTAAGTAGATCACGTTGGCCATAGTAATGTGGAAGACACATTTATCAGAGCAAGAAAAGCAGTCCCAGCATTGTGATGCTAGTACACAGGAACAATATAATTAGAAAAGCAATCCTAGCATTTTTCTCTCTATAAGACATATATGTTGCATCTTTCTGTGTTGTGTCCTAGATTTGTTTGTTTAGCCTGTTTCCTAATGACAAACATTAGCTATTTGCAACTTTTTTCACGTGACACATTCTGATAAATATTCTCAGGGATACATTTTCATGTATATCCAATATTATTCCTTTAACATAAGATCCTAGAAGTAGAATTGGTAAGTAAACACCAAGAAAATGACAAAAACAGTGGCTTTTGATGACAAGTGACCTTCCAAGACATTTGTGAACACTTTTGTTCCCTACCAGCAGTATAAAAGAATGTCCATTTACACACACACACACACACACACACACACACACACACACACACACATCATGGTACTGTTAATGAGGCTGTTTGTTTTCTCCTATGTTTGCTAGTGAAGTAGTATAAGATGTGACATAATTGCTACTTGTTAACGACTATTGAATTATTTGTGATGAGAATCCTCCACTCATTTCTCCTACCTTCAGACATTCCATCCCGTGTAAATACCAATATACCAACATTATAACAGTCATTCCCGTTTCTTACTTCAAACTCCTCCCAAATAATGCCCTCAATAATTAAGAATGTTCGCATTTAAATAAACTTTTCCTTTTATATATCCCCAGAGTAAATTTCTTTACAATAAATTTGTGGGGAGAGAGAGTATAGTCGAGTTGTTTTCAGAACAGATTTATTGACTTGCCAACAATAGATACTATCCATTGTGTATGAATTTGTGTCCTTTAAAAAGATATATGGAAGTACTATCCCCTGGGATCTGTGGATGCAACCTCATTTGGAAAAGGAATATTTATGATACCATGAAATTAAAGTCCTATCCCATTTAACCTGTGTTCCTGTGAGAAGACAAACAAACATCTACAGTACATGCATTACTTTCAAATGAGAAATATGGAAACAAGCTTCCATTCCAGCAAAATAAGAAGTTCTTTAAATGAAAATAAGGTCACAGGGGTAGAGAAGGTAAGAGCTGAGGTAATCAGAATTCACTAAATACATGTATGAATGTTCAAAGAACAAATTCAGGAGAACTTATATAAAAATGGAAAAACTAACAATTTGTTTCAGGGTGATAAAAGAGTAAAGGAGAAGAAGAAGCAAGCCAAGGATGGAAAGAAGAAAGGAAAAATACAAATAAAATTCTGGGAAATTGTGAAGAGACCAAAGTTAGCTGGATATTTTTACATCACTCAATAATGCTATCTAGTGATGAAGAGAGACCACTAAAGGACAAGAACACAGACCAGTAGAAATTACAGCACTGTCAAAATCCCCTGTCAATGATTAAAGCAAGAGGCCATGATGATAATCACTGTGGGAACCCCTGAGATAAGGATTTATCTTCAAGAATAACTATAAAAAGCTGACAACTCCAATTTAATTATGATGGAGTAGGTCTTGAATGACCATAAATCTACTGCCATGGTCTATATGAAAATTAAGATGCAGGGGTACATGTTTTAATTTATAGGGTTCTTCTTTGGACTGCTTATAAATCAACAGAATAGCAGGGATTTCAAGGACAAAACCCATGTGCTGCTTATTTTCTGAGGCCTTCCTGGGTAGGTCAGGACTTAGTCTTGCTTATATAAAGTCATCACTAGCGTGCCAGTACTGGTCCATGTCTAATCTTTCTTCTGTCCACTTCCACAAATCTAGTTAAAAACACCGTGAGAAACAAAATCATTTCAAACTCTGTGAAAATGAAGTCAAAGGACACCTTAAAATTTTACTTATTGGATCTGAATACAGAAACTAATGTAACTACCATGTGAGAAAGTTCATTTTGTTGCTGATAACATACTGACATTTATTTTGATACAACATTTATTCACTTAACCTTCAAATTATCAGTAAGTATTACTAAGACCTTGCTTAACAAATAAAAATTATTTTCTTTGACATATGAAAAGTAGTGAGTATTTTGTTTTCCCGTCTATCAGAAAAAATGTAAATCCAATTATGACAAATTATTTTTTCTGACATTACACTGAGATTTATTCCTTGATATGCATATTATTATATTTAGATGTGGACAACTATAAGAGTGGTTGGTGCCCACTCCCAATTCTTATTCTTCATTATCCAAATCTTGGAAATACTTTTCATAATACAATGAAATAGCTGCAGGACAATAAAGACATAAAACTGGTTTATGCTTACAGCAGAGATTCTCAACCTGTGGTTCAAGACCCCTTCCTGGATCCAAGGATCCTTTCACGGGGGTCACCTAAGACCATCAGAAAACAGATATTTACATTGCAATTCATAATAGTAGCAAAATTACAGTTATGAAGTAGCAATGAAATAATTTTATACTTGGTGGTTGCCACAACATGAGGAACTGTATTAAAGGGTTGCAGTCTTAGGGAGGTTGAGAACTGCAGGTTTACAGAGAGTCTACATAAACAAAAGCATCTAGATGCTCTGAGGTCTGCAGGAGACACAGTGGGGTGGTTCTTGAGCTCACAACCTGCATATTTATTGTTTTCTTCCACACTATGGTCTGACAGACAATGATCCTGAACTTGTGACCACAGTAGCAAGTCTACTGCAATGGGTCACAATTGATGGAACACAATTTCAGATTGCAGATCTGTGTGATGGTTTTCTAAAACCTATTTGTGTGCAGCCTACAGTGGCTATTACAAGTGGTATTTACTGGACAAAGGCCAGGAAGGCTGTCTAATATCCTCTGCCCAGGACCTGATCACTTATAACACAAACTATCTGGCCCTGAATGTCAGCAGTGCTGAGGTGAGAATACATGTACACTAAGGACAAATCAAGCCAAGGCAACAACTACTTCCCCTTGAGACTGTTGGGGGTTCACTGGCTTTGCTGTAGCTTTTATTTAAGGATTGTCGTTGTTGTTTCTCTCTTTATCTCTTCTCTCTCCAAGTGTGTGTGTGTGGGGGGGGGGGGTATGTGCATGTGCATGCATGCATGTATGTGTGTGCATTTATTTTAAGGAAGGGAAGACAAAGCTCATGTGGCCCTGTTGCCAGGGCCTTGAAAATGTTTCTGTTTTAATAGCCTCATGGAGACAGGGGGACATGAAATTACCACATAAAATGAGCAATTAAGCAAAGTCGGATGAAGTACCAGAGCCCTTGGTAATTTTAAGTTTAATCCCAGGCTGCATTGTGCTCCAGTTCCAAACAAGTTAGGCATCAGAGCTGGTTATGGATCCATTACTCAGTCATGGATGTAATGTTCAGACAAATGGAAAGTGGATTTCGTCTAAATAAAAATTGTATAAATTTGATAGTCAAAGTACCGTGCTTTTCCTTAGTCAAGCTCCTGCTCTAATTGGCAAGGAATTTTTTTCTTTTTTCTTTTTCTTTCTCTCTCTTTTGTTTTAAATTCCAGCAGCCTAGAGCTGCAATGGCTGGATGGGAGCACCAAGACATAAGCTAATGGGTGAGGTTTGTGCTCTGCCATGCTGGCTCCAGATTCTCAGAAGAAAAACCACATTTTGAAACTCCTGATAATGAACACTCTTGGTGCGAGCTCCTGACACTTCAGAGGAACAAGCTGACTCCAGAATAGTTATGATTGGATGAACACCTCCCCCCACCACTCCCCACACAGATCACTGCATTTCTCTTTTCCTAGACTTGATGATAAGCCAGACATGTGCCATCCTCTCTCTGGGAAGGAGAAGCAGCACTAAACAATGTTTTCCCTTCAGCCCCAGTGGATGGACCCCAGGTTCATTGTGTGGATTTAAATGCCTCATCCTTGGGGTTTCAAATACTTCAATTTCACATAGTTTTGCAGAGGCAAGAAAAAAAATTCAGGGCATGCATTTTTCTTTGGACAAATTTGCCCAACTAGATGTGCATAATAAGAAAGACGTAACAATCTGCTCAGGTGAAGCGATTGAGCTCAGGAAGAGAGCACTAGAACTTCCATTTGGTGTTCTAATGCTCTCTCCATAAACTTCCCTATCAGTCCAGTATCACTTCCTGCACATGGAAGCAAAACATCAAACAACTCTCAGCTATGCCTTTTTGCAAAGCCCTTAAAAAAACTTTTTGAGATTATACTTTAATTATAACATTTCTCCCTCCCCATTCCTCCTTGCAAATTCTCCCATATAACCCCTTCCTACTCTCCTTCACATTCATGATATCTTTTACACTAATTGTTATTGCATGGATATATGTATTCATATATACATCCATGTTCCTAACTATTACCTGTTCAGTCAGTATAATGCTATCCCTGTGTATGTCCCCAAGGCTGACTGTCACTAGGCAACCAATTGGCATGCACTTCTTTAGAGAAGGCCATTGGCCACCTTTCTAATCCATGGCTTTCCACTGTGCTTATGGTTCTTTTTGTAGGGTTGAGGACTTGTGAGCCCTTCTCTGTTCAGTCTGGCATGTCCACTGACGTCTGGCATGTTCACTGGTGTCATACTTGTACATCAGCACATGTTTAGGCAGCCATGTTGCTGAGACTTTAAGGGTATAGCTTCAGATATTACTAGGAGGCACAATCTCAGAGCAAACTCCTTGATCCTCTCTGGCTCTTATTATCTTTCTACGTCCTCTTCTGCAATGTTCCCAAAACCTTAGATTAGGGGATGTTTTCTAGCTGCATCCATTGGAACTGGGCTGCATAAGTCTGCATTTTGACTGGTTGTGGCTTTCTGGAGTAGTCTTTGTGTGTTGCAAAAAGGTTTCCTTGGTAAGGACTGAGGACTACACTTATTTATGGTTCTAAAAAGAGAAGTGTGTAATACTCCATATTATAGAATGGATTTTGTTAACTTTGCAGTATAGACAGTCTTTTCCAATAATGTGTTGAAACACTGGATCATTGCACCATCTTTCCCTGCATTAATACCTGACAGTGGAATAACACACCTGTCCCCCAACCTCTTCTTTTCCACATGTGCCTCTTCAGCCCCTCTCTCCTCTCTCCTCTCTCCTCTCTCCCTTCCTCTCAAAGATAACACTAAAGAATTATATTCTACAGAGATATCTGCTCTTCTCAAATTGCTTAGTTTTTAGATTTCTCCTAACAAATTAAAAGAAAATCCTCTTAATACTTCCAGGTTAATTAGGCTTGAGTGCAATTAGAATAAAAGCACCGATTAGTTGCCAATGAATAATGTGTTATAAATTTTTCTCTACTTTCTAGCACTTTCTCTGTCTCAAAAGAAAAAATAGAAATTGACAGGGGAAGATAAGTAATTTTACCTTAGCCTAATCACTTCTCTGTTGCCATCTCTTTTTCTTATAATTATCCTCAATTTTATTTTCTCTAATTTCCATTATAGCTGTTAAGTTGGCATCATGGTGAAATTCTCACAACTTCAATGAAGTGCACATGAAAATTTTTAGTGAAGCAAGAACCTTCAACTCCTATTTCATTAATAGCAAAAAGCTTG
This sequence comes from Peromyscus maniculatus bairdii, assembly GCF_049852395.1. Lineage (NCBI taxonomy): Eukaryota > Metazoa > Chordata > Mammalia > Rodentia > Cricetidae > Peromyscus > Peromyscus maniculatus. The sequence goes on along the minus strand of NC_134863.1, from coordinate 55,287,315 downwards.
CATATTCCATAAGCACAATTGAAAAAAAATAATTTGGGTGCTTCCTCATTAAGTTAATAAGCCTCTTATTTTACCTGGTAGATGTTAAGAGGGAGGCTACTACAGAGATAAGTGCCCTTGAGTGAGTTTCTAAGACTAGACAAACGTGAAACACACAAAGAAAGCTAGGTCCATCTTTCACAAATGCAAAGTTTATATGGAAACTTATCTTCTGTATTTTCTTTTGCTGTCCTTACACATACTCTTACCATGGAAATTAACGAAGCATCAAATATGCTTGAGAGCAGAAACCCTCAGTGGTCCAAGAAGCATCCTTTTTGAGTTGGCATAAACAATAACCATGTAGATAAAAGGTTTTAGTTTCAGTTCCTATTTGCACAAAAACACAGACTGTGCAATTAAACGCCCCAACATTCCTTATGTGATCATGCATGCACACAAAAAAACTTTAGGTCTAGGTACAGATATATCGTATTCAGATTATTGTTTCCAACGTTATACAACATGCAATCTTAAATGTACCTTACAATATTCTCTTCCATAAATATTCTGATCTGGACTGATTTTGCACAAATATTCTGATCTTTCTCTAGTCACAAACTATCTCACACCCCAATGCTTGATCCTAATATTAAATACAAGTAAAGAAAAAAAAGAAGGTAGATCACAATGAATTATAACAGTATGAGATAAACAGGGACAACATTTTGTTATCTAGTTAGTTTGCCCTTACCCATCCAAAGAAGCCTTTAATTCTGTCTCCTGGTCACCATTGCTTGTTTGAAGACACCTTTATCTCTAGATTTTAGATGCTTCTAAATCTCCTTTTAGATCAGAGGAGCTTCAAAATTTTTGGCCACTGTTGTCTCCCTGACCGAAAGAAGTAAATGCTGAGACTTGCCTATCCCACTGCTCTAAAAATAATGTAAAACATTAAAGATGAACTTATTTTTAAAAATATGTTTGTAAGATATTAATTATTCATAAAACCTCATTGTTTTCATGTATCTGTGTATTAATCTCTCAGAGAATGACAGATAATATTGAGTTCTGTAATTTTATAATACTTTTAGTATCAAGTAGAGTGATTTCTTTCACTGTGTATTTTCCATTTTATGATGTTTTAACTATTTTATTGAGGCCCCATGCCTTTCCACAAACTTTTAAAGAGGCAAAAAACCCAAAAATTATTGTAGGAAGCATATTAAGTCCATAAATCAGTTTGGAGATGATAGACATACTTATCCTGCTGCCATGTCTCTGCACACAGTATGCCTTTCTGCTTAGGCACCCTTGACATGTTTCACCACATCTTGTCATTTCCATACAACTTTTCATGTCTAAATCACATTTTGTAATTTTCCTGAACAGAGAAAATATTTTTGCTTTCTTTGGGGGAAATTATAACAAACACTTTTTAATTTCAGTTGCCAGACAGAGATGGGATAGAGAAATATATAATGATTATTTCCTCTTTGGCTGTGTTGACTTCATTGGAAAGCTCTGAGGGTATCTCTCTGGCTCTCTGAGTTGTGCTTTGTAGGTGGTCTGTCTCATGACTGTGACATCACCCCATCTTTATCAGGAACCTAGTATTATGGCCTCTGTACCAACGAGGCAACGAAGGAAGGGGACAATTTTCTTTTTTATAGAAGAAAACACAGCACACTTCGGTTCTTGTCTATCAGGTCAAAACACACGAATAGCAACAAGTACTCTCTGAGCTTTCCCGGAAGCAGCGCGGCTTTGACATGCACCAGTGCCCAGGTCTGTAAATTGGAACTTGATGGACACAAGCGAAACCATGACTCTGGCAAACATACGCAATGCTAAAAGTGTGAGTTCCCCTTAATGGCTTTTAGGAAATGTAATTTTTAATGTGGCCAAAAACATCCAGACGTATGTTTTTTTTTAATTACGCAAATCAGAAATGAGACAATCACAGTCTCCTAGCTTCCCATTTGAATTAAGCAAATGTGGATTTGTAGGAAGCATGTCTCCTGAAAATATGGTTACATTTTATTAGTGAATGAGTGTCCCTGGGCTCCAAGGGTGAGATAATGCTTCAAAATCAACTAAGAACTCAGAGTATCTAGAAAAAGGTGATGAGCGCTCCTGGAGGCTCTTACAGGCCATTTAGTTTCAATTTTCTGATAACAGGATAAAAAGAGACCGCTACTGCCATCTGTTGGTCAAATAAAGCACCACCACCTCGGGTCATCAAACTGTCTTGACAACCACAACTGAGCCAGCTCTGAGAGCATCTTGTTTCCTGTTAGGACAAACAAAGGGCCATTGTTCAAGTAATATTTTTATCTGGTGTACCACATCTATAGAGGTTTGTCTCTTAGAAAATTGTGATGTTGTCTCCTGACAGGAACGGAGAGGGAGAGAGCGAAATAGGGGACGGGAAGGAGTATCAAGTGAAACGCGGTTTTGTTTACCATTCTGATGCGAGAGTCCTGTTCAGAAAAGGACCATCAGCTAGAAGACAAGGCTCCCTGTGCCTCTTCACTCCACCTGGGGACCTCAGACCAGCCCCACCAGCATCAGCGGGTGCTTATTACACATGCAGCGTCTCGGGTCGTAATCTAATTGAAAAGAAGGCTTTTCTGAAACATCGCCTACATTTTAAAAAGGCTCTCAGGTGACTCTTAATACACAGCGAAGTTTTTTAAAACGGGACTCTGGTTGGTCTCCATTAATGCATTAAAATAAATGGTTGTGTTATTGCTCCATGTGTTGATGCTGGGTATGTGTACTTTTCATTTAAAATCTGAAATTAAAATATGTGCTCTACCCTGTTTTGTCTTGTATAGCTCAAGATTGCATTTTTCATTATAATGATATAGAACATAAAGATACAACATGAAACTAATGGAATTGTTTTTGTGATATACAGTAAGCAATATTTTGTTTAGCAGGAAATAAATCTAGGGTGATTAAAAAAAAAACAATAAGAAAATAAAAATACCCAGTGTGGCCTGAGTGTTCACTGCACTCTGCTCATTAAAAATAGGTGAGTACCAGCAGAAAAAAAAAAATGACATCATGAAATTTGAAGACAAATGGATGGAACTAGAAAATATCATCCTGAGTGAGGTAACCCAGACTCAGAAAGACAAAGATGGCATGTACTCACTCTTCAGTGGATACTAGATGTAAAGCAAAGGATAACCAGACTACAACCTACAGCTCCAGAGACGCTAACTAACAAGAAGGACCTTATTAGGGACACATGGATTGCCCTGGGAAGGTGAAATAGATGAGATTTCCTGAGTAAACTGAGGGTCAGGGGGGGAATAGAGGTTAAGGGATGGGAGATAAGAACATAAGGAAATGGGATGGTCGACCTGGAATAGGGACAGAGTGGGAGAGCAACAAGAGACATCTTGATGGAGGGGTAGGGAGTAACCAGGTGCTAGGGAAGTTCCCAGGAATCCATAAGAATGACCTCAGCTTAGACTACTAGCAATAGTGACGAGGGTACCTGAGATGGCCTACCCCAGTAATCATATTTGTGAGTACCTTAATTGTCATAGAGTCTTCATCCAGTAATGGATGGAAGCAGATGCAGAGATCCGCAGCCAAGTACCAGGCTGAGCTCCAGGAGTCCAGCTGAAGAGAGGGAGGAGGGATTCTATGAGCAAAGGGCCTCAACATCATGATGGGGAAACCTACAGAGACAACCAAACCAAGTTGGTGGGAACTCATAAACTCTAGACCAACAGCTGTGGAGCTTGCATGGGACTGGACTAGGCCCTCTGCATAAGTGAGACAGTTGTGTAGCTTGGTCTGCTTGAGTAGCCTCTGGCTTTGGAATCAGGATCTATCCCTGGTGCATGAGCTTCCTTTTTTGGAGCCCATTACCCATGGTGGGACACCTTGATCAGTCTTGATGCAGGGGGGTGGAGCTTGAACCTGCCTCAACTCAATGTACCAGGCTTTGCTGACTCCCCATGGGAGGCCTTACCTTTTAGGAGAAGGGAATGGGGAGTGAGTTGGGGAAGGAAGGCTGGGGCGGAGCAGAAGGAGGGAAGAGGGGGAATTTGTGGTTGGTATGTAAAATGAATAAAAAATTTCTTAATAAAGAAAAAACACTAGGTGAGTATAGCATTATATTTAACTGAGTCTTCAGTCATATATGCATATATATAGTATATATATATATATATACACACACACGTGTGTGTGTGTGTGTGTGTGTGTGTGTGTGTGTGTGTGTGTGTGCTAACTTTAGTTAAATAGACCATGTTATCATAGGGTTATAAGATTCGGATATAACATTCGGGCTCATATTTCCTGATTCCAGAGGTCAAGTTGTTAATTTAAAAAACATTGTTTCTAATAACTGTTTTATCAGTGCAGAAAGAATAGCAGAAAATGCTAGAAGTGGGGAACCGTGAAGCCAAAGGTCCTCGGGACCAGGACAGTGATGTGCACAGGTGCACTCCTTAAGAGCTGGTGATTCCCCAAGCTAGAAAGAGAAGAGAGCTTGGTCCAAAGGGAAGGTGCAAGGCTGCCACCAGTAGAAGCAATTTTGAAAACTCTGTATCTGGGGAACAGAAGGAAAGGGCAGACTGGAAGGTAGCTGTGATCTAACCCCTGGGAAAGTGGAAAGGATGCCCTGGAGTCTGTAGTGAGGAAGATACCAGTGGTGTGCCCACCTTATCTTGCTCCCTACAGGCCCTGGACTTGAGCTTCCACAGTGGGGAAAAGAGGATGGGAATTCCCCAGGATCTTTTGTGCATTTGGAAGGGACTCATACTTTTTACTTACCTTTCTTAATGTTACATAAAGAAACAAATGTTCCCTAAGTAATACAAACAAGGTTTGGGCTTCCACCTTTCAGCCAGCACTGTGGGCTTCTATTATTAAACTAAAATGCTCAGTGAGATCATCAGAAACTTTGGCTGTAGATACTCAAGGGAACTGTTATAACAATAACGGCGATCATCGACTGAGTTGCCACTATTTCTCACACTGTGATGGGTCCTTTCCAGTAACAACAACCATATTGTTACACCTCCTTTAAAGATGAGGAAAGGGATGCATAGGGGACATGAGAATTTCAACTTTGTATAACTACTGAAGGCTGGAGCTGAAAGTCACTAACGAGAATTCGTGTGATCTGGTAAGAAGATGAGTGTGCTTCACAGCTGGACAGGGAAACACAAAAGTGTCTGGTTAGCGTGAAGCAGGCTGCTTTGAGGTTCTATTAGGATAACTCTGAGAAAGCCTTGCAATTTAAAAATTATCCCGGCTTTGGATAATAAAATGCAGGGCCAGGTATCATATGAAGTACTGATTGATAATTTATCAATACTTACTGAATTGAGACAATTCATACAGAGTGAGTTCTGCTCAGTTTCCTTGGATAACACTTATTCCAATAACAAGTCACTGGACACTTAAATCAGAAACATTAGTTGGAAAATATTTGCATGACTTTGCTTAAAACTTGTACAAATGGGTTTGTAATAAATAATAAAATTCTATAGTTAACATCCTTAGGACAGACTCTCTTTATTCATACAATTTAGAAATAAGCATATATGTTATACTATATATATCCAATAACAATGGTAATAACTTACATCATGCCTGGAAGTTTACATTCACTATTACATAAGCCTCCTCCTGCTGATAAGTTGCCAAAGGGTTGAGGAAATGAGACAAATACTACCTTCTTCCACCTGAGAAGAATTAAATAAACACAACTTCAAAAGAACTGTGGCAAAAGATAAGTGTCTTATTAGAGTCAAATGCTTTGAAGGCTTTTATAAGATAGATAATAAAAAAAAATATACCATAGAGATTGGTTGTTTCATAATACTTATTTTCTTTTACAATTGGAAAATTTATTAAACACACAGTCCGTCATCTTAATTGGTTTGAAAGCATGGCTGAGTACTGGAAGGAAGGAATTCCCTCAGGTGGGCATAGATGATATGTTCAACCTGAAAGCGTGTTTTCACACTAGGTAGATAGAAAGATAACTTTGTTCTGGCAGACTTATCTCCAGAACTCTAGGAATGCTTCTGTGTTTTTGTTATGCTCCTGCCTGTGTCTCACAAATGTCTAGTGAAAGAACATGGCTCTTCAGTACCACTTTTTGTGCACATGAGTGTAGCACCATTTTCAAAACACAGAGTCAGAGAAATGCCACCAGGATTATCACTGAAAAACACGGTGGGTAAAAAGGAATAACCACAAGATAGTTCCCTCCAACATGAAAGAGATATCTGGACATGAAGACTAAAGGGCACTATAGACATGGAGGTGTAATACGTGGCCGACTTATAAATTTTTAGGAAAATGCAGTTTTTGTTTAGAGAGACCACATGTATTATTTAATTTTTTTCTATGAGAATGAAGTTACTCCTTAAGCAAAATTTTCTGATAAATACTGAATGATGCACTGACCTTTAACCTGTCAGGAAACCACACTGGATGAGAGCTAAAAGCTCCTCTTTCTATTCTAGTGTGTCTTCTTCTTCTTCTTCTTCTTCTTCTTCTTCTTCTTCTTCTTCTTCTTCTTCTTCTTCTTCTTCTTCTTCTTCCTTCTTCTTCTTCTTCTTCTTCTTCTTCTTCTTCTCCTCCTCCTCCTCCTCCTCCTCCTCCTCCTCTTCCTCCTCCTCTTCCTCCCCCTCCTTCTTTTTCTTCTTCTTTTCTTTTAGAAAAAAATTCCCAATATAAATATTTGAATAGTATTTTATATTTTAGTTCTTATTGTGTCTTTGTAGTTTGTCTAGTTTCAGTTGACATCTGTACATATAGAGAGCAAAAACTAATCTAACATGTACATGGGACAATGATCAGTCTTTCCATTTCCTGCAACACTCAAAATTTAAACCCTTAAAACTTAAATTCTCCATATAAGCATGCATTCCTTCACTTTTTCCTTTGCTTTTGTACACAACCTATAAAAATTCAGAGCTGGGCTGGGTGGTGGTGGCTCAAGCCTTTAATCCCAGCTCTTGGGAGGGAGAGTCAGGCAGATCTCTGTGAATTCAAGGCCAGCCTGGTCTACAGAGTGAGATCCAGGACAGGCATCAAAACTACACAAAGAAACCCTGTCTAGAAAAAAAATGCAGAGCTAGAGAGATGGCACAGTAGTTAAGAGGGCTCTCTGCTTTTACAAAAAAAAAAAAATTAAGTGTGGCTTCCATCCTTGACACCAAGTGGATCACAACAACTGGAAGTTCCAGCTCCAGGGCAGCTAAACCCTTTTCTGTCATCTGTAGGCACCTGGGCGCACCTGGACACACACACACACACACACACACACAGAGAGAGAGAGAGAGAGAGAGAGAGAGAGAGAGAGAGAGAGAGAGAGAGAGAGAGAGAGAGAGACTTAAAAATACAATCTTTAGAAAAGAAGAAATTCAAGCAATATGTATGTAGTATGAAAATAAAGAGTTCCGAGTTTGGTATACAAAACACCTCTTGGTATAGATACAGGGAGAAAAGCTGCTTTCCTACAATGAGTTAACTCAATTGGCTGCTTTAATCAATTAAAAGCACCATGTATAATTGCTCATCTTTCTTCTTTGCCCTTTAGCAAATGAGAGAAGGGAGAAGAAAGTTAATTTCACTGGTAAATATTTGTGCTTTGCCTAATTTCGAATTGGGCAAAATTCAATAGTTTTAACACATGGTAGAAATCCTGTTTATTTTTGTCCCAAGACCCTGTGATATTTTTTCTAGCATATGGTGGACAGAGACCTTTGTTTATGCATTTAGGTCATGTTGTTTTTATTTATGTGTTAGTAATTTTAAAAATACCAGGTCAAATTGTAAGCCAATCCATAATGCCTTTTTGCATAGCTGTGTGGGAGTCAAACCACAAATATTATCTATATTTATGTTGGGCAGACCCACCCTTCAGCTGTCTCCAGAGCCCTTTTACAAGGGCTGACACTCCTGGGTAACAGTGGCGCCACGTCCATTTGGCATAGCTGTCTACACGGGATCTTTCCTTCTTTTGGCTTTCTTTGGCACAAATTGCTAAATGAAGTCATGCAAAAATGTGTGTTTAGTCATTAGGATGCCTGGAGCTTCTGTGATGAAGCCTTTGTATTTGACAGTATGTCCTAAGATTTCTAAAGGATCTAATCTCAATACATGATGTCTGGTTAGTATAGTAAACATGCCCCAAGCTTCATATACTTAAGAGTAATATACACAGCAGTAGAGTTTATGAAGGCATCTCAGTACTCCATCTGGTTGGCAAATTATTGTGCTCTTCAAACATCCCTTTAATTTGAATTTTGTACTGACTTAATGTCTTGAGGTAGTACTTGATACTCTTTGGATATATATATATATATATACATATATATATATATATATATTCATTCTTGTTACTTTGCAAATATCTGTGCCCCTCTTGTATTACAGCAAGGAACCGATTTACCTACAGATTTGAGAAGTGAAAAAAGATCCAACATGCACATACACACACACACACACACACACACACACACACACACACCATAAATATAATAAATTTATAAGGAAAAAGATTCAGGTATTTTTAAAATAGTTAAAATTCAGCCATGAAGACAATATAAGCATTACCTTTATTCTCAGATTTGCAAAGAAAATGTGGGAGAAACACGATTATAATTTAATTGTGATAAGGATAAAATGAAATTGGCTCAATGTATAAGAAGAATTCCATAAAACCCAAAAGTTACTTAGCTTTCATAGTTAGGCAAAATTTGGTACAGTGGGTTGAAACATGACTAATAATTGCACTAGTGGAAATTTTAAAATATTTAAAGAATAGTTAATATTAACAATATTTATTGGATATTGGTATACCGCAGACAGTAAAATGTAATTATTCAAAATGATAGAAAACAAAATGATGTGAAATCATCATTTTAATTAAGATAATACTATCTCATTAAAAGCACAAGTAAGTAGAAAACCAAATAGCAATTCATGTGAACCAATTATGATAATAAATAAGCAGTTTTGACATTGTACACCGTGTGAAAACTGTGGTGACGGGTAACAGAAATAAGTGTAAGAATGAAGTGGAACTAAAAATGGACTTTGGTAGATTTTTGAATATGTACAAAGCACATCTCAAATGTTTTAAGATAGTTGTATAGATTAAGTGAACACAAAGGCATTTGTGTTGTGACATATTGGAAATTCAACAAATGGCTGTAAATCATAAACTTGTAAATTTGGGAGGAATTTAAATATTATTTAGCTCAAATGGAATGACATCTTTCCAAACTATGAATTTTTACAAGAGCACTTCTCAGTGACAGAGAGGCACATTAGATAAACTGTGTCTGAATTGTATAACACAATGTCAAGTTTAAAAATCACTGAGAAGCAACAATCACATAAAATATTTGATTGTGCAAAGTATGCATTAAAATGCTTCAGAAATTAATATTTTGAAACTCTATTGGTACATTAGTTTTATGATCTCACTAGACAATAATATAGCTCTGTGAAGCCATAAATTGTGTGAATGCAGAGTTTGAAGTCAGCAGAAACTGAAAGGGGTGGATATGGGAAGAGGAGTGGAGAGAGAGAATGAAAATAATCAAAATACACCATATATAAAATTAAAAATTAAAAGAAAGGCTTGAGGAGATTTGAAAAATGTTTTTCTTAGTCAGCGTTCTATTCCTGTGAAAAGACGCTATGACCAAGGCAACTCGTATAAAGTATTGAATCTGGGTCTTGCTTACAGCTTTAGAGGGTTAGTCCATAATCATTATGGTGAGAAGCACACAGGGATAGAGCTGGAACAGAGCAAGTAGAGAGTGAGAGAGGGCCTGGTGTGGGCTTTTGAAACCTCAACACCCACTCCCAGTGACACACCTCCTCCAAAAGACCACATCTCCTAATCCTTCTCAAACAGTTCCACAAAGTGGGAACCAAACATTCAAATGTATGAGCCCAAGGGACCATTCTCACTCAAACCACCGTATTTCTAATATGTATTTCTAATACAGTGATTTTCATACTCACAACTGTAGCTGGAGAATTTCTCTCCAGCTCCCACCAAGCCCCGCCAGTCCCGGAGCCCACTTATAAAATAAACACATAGACTCTTACATTATTTAAACTGCTTGGCCATTATCTCAGGCCTATCATTGTCTAGCTCTTGCTCTTATATTTAGCCCATTTCTATTAATCTATACTTTGCCATGTGGCTCGTGGCTTATCGGTACCTTACATTTTCCTTGTCCTGGCAGTGGCTCCAGCAGTCTCCCCCTCTGCCTTCCTGTTCCCTCAATTCTCCTCTCTGTTAGTCCCACCTATACTTCCTGTCTGGCTACTGGCCAATCAGTGTTTATTTATACAGAGTGATATCTACAGCACACATCCTGAGATTTTCAATAAGTTTCTTGGACATTGTGGCTCTAAGTTTATTTGGGGAAGTCACATTGTAAAATTCAGCTTCAGTCAATACAGATAATTTAAGATGCACCATTCTTGTCAATTTTGCTTGATTGAACTTCTGTCCACATCAGGACCTGCAGCTCTACTCCCTCTAAAGTTTCTTTGTTCTGTTGCTGTTTGATTTGTTTGTTTCAGGGATTGAAATAGGGGAAAGAATACCAGAAGATCAGAACCTCTAAGGAGTGAAAACACAGACACATAATCTTCTTGGAAGCTTGGATTTACAATACAAAATGCATCCACTCCATCTCTAAAGTGAAGCTAAAATATTGTACCTTTTTGGAGTATAATCACTGAGCAGGTTCAGGAGTCAGGTCCTTTTCATCCAGAATCATGATGTAAGCTCAGACTGGTGATGTAAAAGATAAAGATAAATCAGAGTTATCATAAAATTGAAATAATCCTAGATGCTTTCATTTATGAAACTGACCAGCTGAGCTTGAGATGTGTTATATTTATCTTCCCATGAATTAATCTTCAGATTCATTCAAGTGCATTTGGTTGACAAAAACGCAGTGGCAAGGTGAAGCTAAGTCCTTCTGATAACACATTATTTGCTGTTAGATCTCAAGACACTCACAGCAGTGCCGTTTCTTTGTTAAGTGTAGGGGCAGAGTAGAACCATTTACACATATACTGTTCCTGGTTGAGAATTAAAGTGGCCTTAAATTCTGTTTCTACCCATCCCCCCCCCATTGCCTTCCAAATACTAGGTGGGAAAGCAAAAAATAATAAAGGTTCTTTCAACATCTGATATCTATGTATGAATACATACTGAAAAACTTGATGTGATAGTTGGCAAAGATGAACATAAAGCCAATAACTGGAGAGATCAATAAATAATATGGTTGCAACCATTCCACAGAATACGTTTATTGTACCATATTGAATTAATAGGAATGGCTGTGTTATAAATGCAAAATTATTTATGAAACAATAGAAAATCTGCTCTTAAGTGGAGAAAAAGCATTGTGTGTGATTTCAGTGCAAAAAAGAACCAGATGTTAGGCATACTTAAAACACACACACACACACACACACACACACACACACACACACACACACACACACACACGCCCATATGCAATTATCCATGAAATATTCAGTACTCACAAAAGCTTAGAGCTTACGAGCTGGGGCTTCTCCTCCCTATCACCTTCATGCTAATCTTCCATATGTCGGCATTTCTTTGGAATCAGTGTATTTTACTCAAGTCGAGTGCAGAGAGCCAACTGAAGATTGGTTCCAGTTGGAATTTGCACCGAGTACTCAGATATGTCCTCAGACATAAATGACAGAGTGTGCTATCACTGCATATCAGAAATGCAGAGGCAAAAGCGATCTATCACTTGCTATCTATTGAACCAGAAGCAGTCTGCCACTTCTAACAAAATTAATAATTGAGAAAGAATTGAGTAAGAAAGAAAATTTAAATAGTCCAGATTTTAACACTGAAGATGATAAATGATAGACATGAGATATTACAATGTAATTACCACTGATAAAATGATGTACCTTCATTGTTTTTGTTATAAACTCAAACTTCTTATTTTTGATTCTGATATTCTATCCAGAATTATGTTTATATGTTAAGCTTAAAAAAAAAAAAAAAACACTGACCAAGATCTAGGCAGCTCTACCAATCATTTATTCACTTCCTTTTTTATCTTTGCAATTGTCACAAGAGACCCCAGGTAGCAATCATTTTTAATATTTATTAGCTTTTTTCCCCTAGACTTTTGATACTGATTCTCTTTTCAAAATATTAGATCTGAAATATACTGAGTTCCACTAAGAAACACACAGACATTCTGTTATTCATTCAACAGTACTAACATTCTTTTGGTGTACTGGTTTGTTTCTTTGTAAATATTACATTCTTATGGACACCACCATGTGGCAGAGAGCTTATTTTTTTTACTTGCAATAAAACATAAATAATTTCTGTACTTAAACAGAAAGTTCAGTCATGAGATTTCAGTCTCCCTTTGCTTTCTATTAAACTTGATATCAAGTATGCCCCATATCACTTATAGTCTATCTGGCAATAGGCAACAATCCAGATGCTCTTAGTTCCTTAGGTCATTTAGTTTCAAAACACACTGGAGGCCTTCTGCCTTAAACCTATCTAGAGGACCCTGTGGACACTGGGGCTGGACATGGAAGAATAGAAATACTAACACTGCTGTTAATCAAGGGCATGAATACATAGGTCACAGTCTCCCTGTTTATATTATAATATGATACATATATATCAAAGAATAGTAATATAATATATAATAATATATTATTATATATAATATAACTGATAAACAAGCTTTCCAAACATTTTATAATAAATAACATTGTCTCGTTATTCATGGCACATGTGTCAGCCATTTTTGTATCTGTGAGATAATATTTAACAATAGAAAGACTGCTTGGCATCCATCAAGTTTTTACATTAAAGATAAATTAAAAAAAGAATTGTACATGGATATACACACATACAAAAATAAACACTTACATAAATAGGCCTAACCATAGAAACTATATGCACATATGTATATATGTAACCTTAACATTAATTTATATATAGGGATATGCACAGCTGTAATAGTGGAGTTTAAACAGTTTCCATATAGATTTTCACCTGAAAATGGCTTATGAAAAATAATAATGACTTGTTAGAGCATGGCCTTTCCAATTCATTTTTTATAATAAATAAAGCATTCTCATGACACATGTAGGAAGGAGTTATACCTAAAAGCTTCATGTAAGTCTTATAACCCATACCATCCAAAAGCTAGTTTTAAATGCTCTGAAGAAACATATTCCTCATAAGATGATCTAAAAATGTCGTGGAAGAAGTGTGCAGAGCATATAAATCAATGCACAGACGCCATGACTGCTGGTGACACACAGATTGCTCCGTAATCAGGACTGAGCGAAAAATCTCCTGCAGATAGCATTCTACCAGGATATGTGCCAAGTCATCAAAGATTGATTACTGGCCATGTCACAGAGGTGCTTTCCCTAATCAGTATAAAATTCTCACACGGGAACTTTTTCTTTAAGAAATGATTTTCCCCTCAAAACTCCATAAAGAATGTTTGTTTTCATACTTGTTTATGGGAAGTTGGAAACAGGATTACTCTATGTAGCCATGGTTGTCCTGGAACCTACTCTGTAGACTAGGCTGGCTTTGAACTCACAAAGACCCACCTGTCTCTGCCTCCCAAATGCTGGGATTAAAGTCATGTGCCACCATCACCAGGCAGGAATGTTTTTAATAAAATAAATAAGTAAAAATTGTCTTGAGTTGGAATATATATATCTATGTATATATATATACATATATATATATATATATAATTACAAACATTAAGGCTAAAAGTTTTAAATGAACACTTTACCCCTTCTCTCTTCTGTATCCCTTACACTATGTCTTTCTTCCATACTTAGCCACATATTTCCTCTTAAAAACAATGCACAAGAAGGGATTTCTGTAGCTCTTTAAATCTGTGCACATTTGAAAGGACACTGGATAGTTCTAAGCTTGCACTGTTAGGGTTAAAACAAGTGACTGTCTGTGAAACAGAGACAGAAGCTGAAATTGGCATTTGAAATGACACAGAGAGAAGACTGCATGCTATGAGTGACTTTGGCTGATGGTGACAATTATGTGAGTGCAACGAAGTATGGAAAATTTTGGTCAGTAATTAAATTGGAGGCTGAAAGCTTTGAAAATGAGATACCAGCATGGTAGACATATGAAAGGATGGGAAGTCTAGGTAGATACAACTTACATGTCCGTTAGGCCTGAAGACACACTGGCTTTCATGAGAGTTGGTTGCTAGATACAGGAGCCCAATTGACTAGCTTTATTTTATTTTATTATTTATTTATTTATTTATTTACTTATTGTTTTTTGAGACAAGGTTTCTCCGTGTAGCTTTGATGCCTGTCCTGGATCTCGCTCTGTAGACCAGATCCTCCTGGCTCTGCCTTCCGAGTACTAGGATTAAAGGCATGTGCCATCACTGCCCAGCTCCAATTTTATTTTGAGAGAGCATGGAAGTCCTTCTGTGAGAGAAGATGAGAGCAGAACTAAGTTGTCACTCCAGGGGAGCCGAGGAAGTTATTGGAAGATGAGAATGTAACTGAAAATGCAAACCAGATCTGAAACCAGAACCCATCACAAGTACATCTACAACTTTGGCTATAGACATTTGAACAGTAGAAACATCTCTAATATAAGGAAACTGCAGGATTCAGGGTCTCAGATAATATTTTCCATGAATATGACTAGTGGCCCAGGCTTGAATCTGAGAAGATATTATTGTCCCGATTAATTCAGTATAGAAAGGAACATTACCACTTAATGGGATCTTTCAAGAGATCTGCATGGTATTAAGTATTTCATATATACTTTTTCTAATGCTCCCAAATTCTCCTTGGATAATCATTATTAAATTCATTGTGCTGATGAAGGAGATAAATATCAAATAAAGGCTGGCTTGACTTCTTACATCCTGGAGGATCTAAGAATCAAGGCAGCATTGACACATCCATACAGTTCTGATAGAACTGAGGGTTTCCCACAGGAAGATAGTTGGCAGTCTTGCAGCTGAACTCCTGGAAACAACATCATTTATAAGTCTCATAAATATCTACCACAATTATGAAGATATGAAAAGATTTTTAACATTCCGTTACTGATAAACTATTACAATCCAGGAAGTATCTAGGCATTTAAAATATAGTCATAAACTAGATAGATAAGGTCCACTCTAAATACCTTGTATGCTAATAATTAAATAGGAGTCTGTGGCAGCTTGAATGAGAACGGCTCCCCCATAGACTGATTTATTTGACTGCCTGGTCCCCTGTTGGTGGAACTGCCTTGGAAGGATTAGGAGACTGGCCGTGTTGGAGTGGGAGTGTCCTTTTAGGTGGATGGTGACAATTGTGGCCTTTGAGGTTTCAAAAGCCCACACAAGGCCCAGCCTTGCTCTCTATCTGCCTTCCACTTGTGGGTCAGGATTTAAGCTCTCAGCTACTAATCAAGCACCATACCTGCCTGCCTAATGCCATGCTCCTTGCCATAATGGTCATGGACTCACCTTCTGAACTGTAAGCAAGCAAGCCCCCAAATCAAATCTTCTCTTCTGTAAGTCACCTTGGTCATAGTTTAGGTTGGCCCTTAAGCATGGTATTTTCATGACAAGTGAATCCATGCTCAAGGTCCAACCTAAACTATGAGCCATGAGAATTTGGCTAAGAATATTAGAGAAAGTTCTTTTTTAAAGGGTTAAAACCATTCTTTCTGCTATGTGAACACAAAAGAAATTTATCTCTGTGTGATATGGACACTGGGGATGACAAAATGAAAGACTTGATGGTGAGGCTGAGTATCTGATACTGCTGTGTTAATGCCCCACCACACACACACACACACACACACACACACACACACACACACACACACACGTATGAACTTGGAGCATATGAAATAATTGTGTGTTTCTTTAAAGTATAAAATGGTGTAAGTTGTTATTTTCTGCAAATTGTGATTCAAGGTTGCCAAACTGAAATGTGGTCCAAGAACTATACTAAAACATCTGTCTATAGGCAAACTTTAGGAAATAAGATTGATCTTTGGGCTGGGCGGTGGTGGCACATGCCTTTAATCCCAGCACTTGGGAGGCAGAGCCAGGCAGATCTCCATGAGTTTGAGGCCAGCCTGGTCTACAGAGTAAGATCCAGGACAGGCACCAAAGCTACACAGAGAAACTCTGCCTCAAAAAACAAAAAAAAATGATCTTTGGGGAGACAGTACCAAAAGCCATTGTATGGGTAGGCACAGGCAAGGAAAATTGGAGAATGAGTCTATTTTGTAACAGGTAAAGATGAGAAGATAGAAGAATAAGGATCAATGACAAAACCTAACAGGGACATGGAGGCTGTCTACTCAAAGCCAAACAAAGCCATGATGTTGATAAACACCTGCAGTCCCTATACTAGTGATGTGGAGCAGAAAGATCACTAGTAGGGGGCCAACCTGAACTACAAAGCAAGTGTTGTTACAAGATAAAGAAAGGAAGGAAGGAAGGAAGGAAGGAAGGAAGGAAGGAAGGAAGGAAGGAAGGAAGGAAGGAAAAAAAGAGAGACAGAAAGAGAAAGAAAAAGAGAAAGAGAAAGAAAGAAAGAGAGAGAGAGGGAGGGAGGGAGGGAGGGAGGAAGGAAGGAAGGAAGGAAGGAAGGAAGGAAGGAAGGAAGGAAGGAAGGAAGGAAGGAAGGAAGGAAGGAAGAAAGGAAGAAAGGAAGAAAGGAAGAAAGGAAGAAAGGAAGAAAGGAAGGAAAATGGTGGAAAGGAAGAAAATTTGTGAAAGGGAGTCAATTCTGGAAGCAGATATAGTACTCAATATTGAATGTGTCACTGTTAGTATTAAAGATCAGGCTATGGAGTATCCTGCCACAGTTAATCCTGTATATGATTATATTACAACAGGTTCACCTTTCAGTTATTATGGTATTTATACCCTTTGGTCCACTTTTGGACTCCAGAGAAGTAAACACTAAGAAGCAGTGAATGATGGTATAAAACTGATCTATTGTGGGATATTGAACAGTTTAAAGCCCAGTTACAAAAGAGAACATTTTAGGACCACTATCATTGTTAACTATTAATCAAAATAGTACTATTTTTTTCTTCTCACTGTTAATTTTTAAAAATATTAAGTTGAATCTCTGAATAGGAGAGCAAATTCTTTATTTAAATAATTTTTTTAAAAAATCAGGCAATGGTGATCCCAGAACTTGGGAGACAGAAGCAGGAGGATCTCTGTGCGTTCAAGGCCAGCTTAGTCTACATAGCTAATTCCAGGACAAGCCAGGGCTACTCAAATAAACCTTGTCTTGGAAAAAAAAAGAAAGATAAAGAAAATAACAGTACTGTAATTAGTGTGCACATTGAAAAATTAAAGTATATTTTTAAATGAGAAAGCTTAAAAATGAAGACTGTGAGAATGATAGTTAACATCAACAGTCATCACAATTAAACATATTTTATATTTTTAAAACATTAAATACTTCTATTTAACAAGCATCACAGTTTTATGTAGAAAGAATATAAAATTAAAACGATAGCTCATTGTTAAGTTTCAGTGTAAGGATGCCAGACGTAATTGAATAACATTAACTCACACGAAATAGGACCCAGTGGTGACATCCTGATTACCATTCTCAATTAACACAGCTACGTTTTTTAATGTCTATGTTTAATGTCAAAGCATTACGAGGCTTCCAAGATAAGAAATCTATTAGTGTTTCAAAAAAATATGTCCCAAACCAGAGAGACTAGAAACAGAATGAAACCATATGTCATTTACACTCAGGTGATAATTCCAACAGTATGAATTAATCAGGTTCCTCAAGGGAGGGCTATAATTTTAAAACTAGTGTAGGAACTCGGGACTGAACAGGAGGCTGAATCAGCTTAAGACAAAACAAGAAATCTGAAAGGAGTTGAAAAGAATTACACACGAGGGGGAGAACATTCCCCTAATCCTCACTGCCAAGTGCTATATTTAAATTAAAGGCTGACCTATGTGCATTTCTTGCTGAGCACGGATGACCTTCACAAGGCCTGGAAGAAATATATTCTTAACACACCATTCATGATGAACAAGCAAGAGTGTTCAGAGTAAAGCAGAACTCAAAACAAGCAAGAGTGTTCAGAGTAAAGCAGAACTCAAAATTCAAGCATGACAGTGGGAAAAACACTCAAGCAACACGGCATGAATCTGGGATCTAGTCCTGCCAATGATGCAAGCCCTTTGTGTGATTATGAGCAAATTATCTGATACTCAATTATTAGTTCTATAACGTCCTATTGTTGAATTTACAAACCCGTCCCAACACTTCGTTCTGTCACTAAAACTCAGGCTTAGCTTAAAAATAAAAATGAGTGCATAAAATATCCTACAAGTTAAGACAAAGAAAAAGAAATATGGAAAACGGCCAAAAATTAGTAATGGTAGATGACTTGAAAGATTGTGTTTGTTTTTAAGATTGGAACCATCTGAATAAAATTAGGTGGAAATAATCCCTTAGGGTTTGAATGTATTTAAATAGAAACAACCCATCTAAAATACAAAGAAGACATCTTTGAAGAAAATAAAAGCAAAATGTTCAAATGGAAGAGATTAATATTTAGAAGTAGTTTCTTCATGCACAAGTCAAGAATCGTAGGCTGCTGCACATTTTCTCCAGGCAGCCACCTGGCTAAGTGGTTTAATGATAAATAAAGAAACTGTTTCTTGTGACAGGGAAATAGGCTCAGAATTTTGTCTATAAATGTGATTCTGAATATTTAATAAAAGTGTAAAAAAAGATATTCAAGTAATAAGTGAATAATAGGTTGATTTTTTTTTCTTGAATTTTAACCCCCATAAAATAAAAATAGTTGTATTTTTGTGCCAGATTTATTAGGAAAATAAGCTAAAGCAGTTGAGTATTAATTTGAAATAACAAGAAATTATAGCCATAAAATAAACATAGCAGACTTCCTCACATCATTTGACAAATGTATAAGTTACACACTGTCTAAAATAAATATACAAGCACCTTGAGTTCAGATGCTCAATAAATCTCTAAAGACTTTTTTTGTTTTGTTCTGATTTTTTTCCTTTTTTTCTTTTCCAGCAGGGGATTTGTGAAAGCAGAATATTGGGTGAAGAGACCAGGCGTTATTTTTGTACTAATTTTAAGCACAAAATTAAGTTGCTTTTCCAAAGGAATATAAAATTGTAAAAACCTGTTAGTTAAAGTCACTACGTCTTCTTATCAGTCATTAGCATATTGATGACTATAGACTCTGTCATCTTAAGAAAAGGTCACCTTAAAATATGTTTTACTTATCGTCACCAGCAAGAGTCAAATTATTTCCATATGTTTACTAATTAATTTTCTTTTATGTGAAGCATTTATGATGGCATTTTACCACATCTTAGGTGATTATTGCCTTGTAGTTTTAGAAATATTACCCTATTTAGAATTGTGTAGACTTACCTCTGAGTTGACATTATAGTTAAATTTTAATATATAAGCAATAGTTAATAAATAGTGTATTTTTTTACTTCAGATCAGTTATAAGATACAATATTTAATTATAAAGTATGTTTTGCTATTAATTTTACCTATACTAGTTTGAGAAGTATAGTATGATATGCCAGTATAGGTTAGCATTGGTCGATGATCAAGTCGGGGTACTTAGCATATTTATCACCAACATTTTATAATGTTTATAATGTCATTACCATGTAATAATTTACATATTTATGGAGTATAATATTTCAATACACGTATGCATTACATACTGATGAAATCAACACAATTAGCAATTCAGCCTTCTTATTTTTTATTTTTTTTAGCTTTTGAGTTCTATTTTTCTTTTTTTTTTGGTTTTTCAAGACAGGGTTTCTCTGTGTAGCTTTGCACCTTTCCTGGAACTCGCTTTGGAGACCAGGCTGGCCTTGAACTCACAGAGATCCGCCTGCCTCTGCCTCCCGAGTGCTGGGATTAAAGGCGTGCACCACCACCGCCCGGCTGAGTTCTATTTTTCTATTCATGAATTTATAATAGAACATTGTAAACTATGGAATATTAGCTCTGTGCTGTATTATTCCAGGCTTCTCTAAACGATCCCCATCATGCACTCTAACTCACATTTTAATATATTTGCATATGGGAACTAACATAATATTTTTCTTTCTATGTCCCACTTACTTCACATTCAATAATGTTCTCTAATTTCATTCATTTTGTTTCAAGTGACAGGATATCATTCTTTTATGGCTGAATAATGTGACTGAATTTTGGTTGTTCATTCTTTGATGGATATCTATTCTGATTTTTGTATCTTAAGTGATCTGAATGGTACTACAATGAATAGCGGCATGCAGATATTCCTTCAATAGGCTTTTATCGTATAATATGCTTTGGATATAGACCCAGAAAAATGATAACTGAATGACATAGCATAGCTTTGAGGAGACCTTATACAGTTCTCCATATTTTCTGCACTAATTTACATTCCCACCTATGTTGTATAATAGTTCCCTTTTCTCTTAAAAAGGGTATCATAATAGTGGAATAAGATACAGTGATAAAGTGGGAAATAGTGAAGTAATAAAATGCAAGACATTTTTAAAAAGTCAGAGGGGACCACCTGCAGGAAGACTGGGGTTGAGGGCAAGAGGCATGAAAGAAGATAGTGTGTTTGGGGAACAGAACAGAACTTTAACACGTACATGAAAATGCGATCATGAAACTCACTACTTTGTTTGCTAATCCAAAATTTTAATAAAAATGGAAAAAAGTTTCTTTTTCTGAATATACATTAACAGTGTCTGCTGTCTTTCTGTTCTTTTGATATTAGCCATTCTACCAAACAGGATGCGAATTTCTAATGATTTTAAACTAGCATTTCTAAGGGCCTGTCAACTTGAACATTTCTTCATAAATGACTTACTTGGCCATCTGAATTTCTTCTTTGGAGAAGTCTATCTGTATCCTTTGCTAGTGGATATAAGTCCTTTTGAAGACGTGCATTTATACTTGTTCTGTCTTTGGTTGTTATTGGTGGTTGGCCTCTCTGGATAGAAGCTTCTCGGTTTGATGAACTCACATTTGGTTTCTATACTTAGGGGGACCTGTGGCCTTCAGCAATGCTTTGAAGTGTTTCCTCTAGTAGTTTCATAGTCCCAAGTTGAAAGTTTAAGTCTACAACCCACGTTGAGATTATTTTTATAGCTAAAAGGAAAAAAAAAAGTCAACTTTCCACCTTCTATACATGAACATCCAATTTTCCGGAACCATTTATTTGAAGAGCCTACCTTTTCTTCCGAGTATGTGTTGGGTGCCTTTACAACGAGTTGTTTGACTTAAAGAGACATAAGGCAGCACGTCTCTTCTGTTTCCTTGGTCTCTGTGTTGTTCGTGTGTGTCCCATGACATTTAGATTATTATAGCTTTGTGGTATGTTTTGCATCGCCTCCCACCTTCTTCTTTTTACTTAAGATTAAGGTATCATTTTGCTTCCGTGTGAACACTCAGGCTTTTTCCTAGTTCTGTGAGGAATACCATTGGTAGTTTGATGAGAGTTTAACTGAATCTGTAAATCACTTGGGTCATGTAGTCATTTTAAGAATATTAGCTATTCCAATCCATGACTATGACAGATATTTTCATTTTTGTCTATTTTAAGTTCTTTTTTTCACAAGTTTATAATTTTTTATTAAGGAATTTGTTTATTAATTTTACATACCAATCACAGATTCCCCTTCTCCTACCTCCTCCTGACTCTCCTGCCTCCCCCCACCCCAACCTACCTCCCATTCCCTCCTCCAACAAGGCAAGGCGTCCACAGAGCCTGGTACATTCAGTAGAGGCAGGTCCAAGCCCCTCCTGCTGCATCAAGGCTGTGCAAGGTGTCCCACCATAGGTAGTAGGCTTCAAAAAACCAGTTCATGCATCACAGATAAATCCTGATCACTGCCAGGGGGGCCCTTAAGCAGATCAAGTTTCACAACTATCTCACTTATGCAGAGGGCCTAGTCCAGTCGCATGGAAGCTCCACAGCTGTTGGTCATAATTTTTATCATAGAGATCTTCCGTGTGTGTGTGTGTGTGTGTGTGTGTGTGTGTGTGTGTGTTTACTTTTTCAAATCAGGTATGGAATGAGATTATTTTCATAATTTCTTTTTCAGTAATCTTATTGATATAAAATTATCACTGTTTTTTTAGTTTATTTTCTACAATAAATTTATCATTTTCAATCTCAGTTACAACCACCCTTTAGTAGGCTGTCTAAATTCTCCCATAGTGATTATTTTACTTCCTCCCTTGCTGTTTGTGCATTTTTCATTTCGTTTTTAGCCTAATTTCTCTTGCTAATAAATTCAGTGCTGCTCTAAGAGGAATGAGTGGACATCCTTCTCTGGTTTCAGATCCTTTAAGAAAAAGTTCCAAAAGCTCACTGTGTAATACATAAATGTAATTCAATAGTCAATTTAGTCATGTTCTGGTACTGCAAGATAAACACTATGAATTTATAACAGGTAGAATGTGTTATTTAAATATTATGGTCAAAAATGTCTTGATGATAGTTAAATAAGTATCAAAAACAAAATGGCACTGGTGGAACCATCTAGAGTATTCACATTAAGATGTAGTGGTAGTTCTCATGACAATAATAGATAAGGTCTCCAAGGACTTCCTTATGGTACTAAGTAATTTTATAACAAAAAAAACCCAAGTCCTCACTCTCAAGAATCATTTGGTAATGAATTTCCCCATGGGCATCTTGGAAATGTATAAATCATGACGTATGTTTGTGGCATAAGGTAACATCCATTATACCTTAGAATGCTAATTCTTGAAATATTCTTATGTACTACATTTGTATTATTTTGTATTTTTAGAAGGAGAATCCATAAAAAAAAAATTTCCTGAGTTAAAACTCTAATTCAGTATTTGTTTCCTAAAGGACTTCTCAACATATTTTACAAACATGTATTGTCGTTCTCCAAGAAGACAATGTTCCATTACCATTTAGTGTTCCCTGTGCATATTTGTTTGCAAATATTTGTTTTCTATGAGACCAAGGATTGGTGGAGTTTACATGAGTGTTCTATATGGAAAGAGCAGCAAGGAAATCAGATTCCTAAAGCAAGCTACAAAAACCACACTCTTCTTGATGCCTTTGGTCCCTCCGCCATGGAGAATCCCACTACCTCCCTTCTCCAAAGTCCTATGCATCTTAGTGGAACTTCTTTACATCAGTCATATACGAAAGCCTCTTGGCATATTCTGAGAAAGATATCTTCTGAACCTCAAATGGCTGAGAAACACTTAAGAAAATGTTGAACATCCTTAACCATCAGGGAATTGCAAATCAAAATGACTCTGAGATTCCATCTTACACCCATCAGAATGGCTAAGATCAAAAACAGTCATGGCAGCTAATGCTGGAGAGGATGTGGAGCAAAGGGAACACTCCTTCACTACTGGTGGGAGTGCAAACTTGTACAGCCACTTGGGAAAGCAAAATGGCAGTTGCTCAGAAAATTGGGAATCAATCTTCCTCAAGAACCAGCTGTAGCACTCTTGGGCATATACCCAAAGGATGCTCAATCATACCACAAGGCCACTTGCTCAACTATGTTCATAGCACCTTTATTCATAATAGCCAGAACCTGGAAACAACCTAGATGCCACTCAACTGAGGAAATGGATAAAGAAAATGTGGTACATTTACACAGTGGAGTATTACTTGGCTATTAAAATCAATGACGTGATGAAATTCACGGGCAAATGGATGGAACTAGAAAAAATAATTCTGAGTGTGGTGTGATGGTATTGTGTTCCCCAAAATATTGTACACTATAATAAACTTATCTGGGGTCACACAACAGAACAGCCACAATATTAAACACAGAGAATAGGCAGTGGTAGCACACGCCTTTAATTCTAGCATTCCAGAGGCAGAAATCCCTCTGGATCTCTGTGAGTTCAAGGCCACTTTGGAAACTGCCAGGCATGGTGACACATGCCCTTAATCCCAAGAAGTGAGATTTTAATCCCAGGGAGTGATGGCAGAAAACAGAAAGATATATAAGGCGTGAAGACCAGAAACTAGCAGCTTTTGGCTGGTTAAGCATTCAGGCTTTTGAGCAGCACAGTTCAGCTGAGATCCATTTTGGATAAGGACTCAGAGGCTTCTAGTCTGAGGAAACAGAATCAGCTGAGGAATTGGCAAGGTGAGGTGGCTGTGGCTTGTTCTGTTTCTCTGATCTTCCAGCATTCACCCCAATACCTGGCTTCAGATTTGTTTTAATTACTAAGACCTTTTAAGATTGTGCTACAGTGTGGTAACCCAGACCCGGAAAGACATACACGGTATGTACTCATTTATAAGTGAATATTAGCTGTAAAGTAAAGGATAACCATGCTGCATTCCACAGACCCAGACTAGGCTAGGTAACAAGGAAAACTCAAGGAGGACCCTTGGATCTCCCTGGGAAGGGGAAATAGAAGAGATTTTGTTAGTGGACAGGAGGCAGGTGAGGGTGCGAGCATGAAGGGTTAAGTGGGGGTGAGTGTAGGGGGAGATTACTGAAAGAAACAACTGTAAAGTGAATGTATTTCAGGGCCAGGTAGAAACCTGGTGCAAGGGAAACTCCCGGGAATCTACAAAGATGATCCCAGTTAAGTCTTCTAGCATTAGGGGATACAGAGTCTGAATTGGCTGTCTCCTACGACCAGGCAAGACTTCCAGTGGAGGGACTGGGACACCAACCCAGCCACATAACCTTCGACCTACAGTCTGTCCTGCCAAAGGGAGGTGTTGGGATTGGTGCCTAACCCAATTGTCATCAGAGAGGCTTCATCCAGCAACTGACGGAAACAGATGCAGAGACCCACAGCCAAATATTAGGCCGAGCTCAAGGAATCTTACTGGAGAGAGGGAGGAAGGATTTATAGGAGCCACAGAAGTCAAGGACATCATAAGATAACCCATGTAATCAACTAACTTGGGCTGATACGAGCTCACAGCGACTAAACCCGCAGCCAGGGAGCCGGCATGGGACTGACATTAGCCTCTGCATTTTTTGACAGTTGCATAGCTTGGTCTTCTTGTGGGACTCCTAACAGTGGGAACAAAGCCTGTCTCTGACTCTGTGACTCCTTTACTGGCTTTTGGGACCCTATTCCTCATTCTGGTTTGCCTTGCCCAACCTTAATACAAGGGAAGGTGCTTAGTCTTATTGCAAGTCAATATGGCATGTTTTGTTGATGTGCATGGGAGGCCTGCCCTTTTCTGAATAGAAACAGAGGAGAAGTGGATTGGGGAGAGGGGGACAGTGGGGAAGTGGGGGGAGAGATTGGGAGAAGAGGAGGGAGGGGAAACTGCTGTTGAGATTTAAAATAAAGAAAGGAATACTAATAATAAAAAGACACCTTCTCCTAGAAGAAAAAAGCCAGAAGTGAAATTGTGTTGAGGAAAGAGAAATAACAATAATGTTTTGGAAGACAACACCCCCCCTCCCTTGTTTTTGTTAGTTTGGTTGGTTGGTGTTTGTTTGTTTGTTTGTTTGCTTGTTTGTTTTAGCAAGGTCTCACTTTTCAGTGGGTCTGGCGTAACCCTTCCAAAATATCCTAGGGGTCTTCCAATTCATAACAGTGTTCCTGCCTCCACCTCCTCATGGCTGAGATCTAAGCATGAGCCTTCAGGCCCAGCTAGGACTATACTTTATTTGTTAATTGAAATAGATTTTTTTCACACAATGTATTCTGATTACAGTTTCCCCTTGCCCAACTCCTCCCAGATCCTACCCACCTCCCCTCCTATCAAAAGCCACACACTTTTTTCTATCTTTCACTAGAAAACAAGCATCTAGGAGGAATCTTTTTTTTTTAAAGGAAAACATCTTCAAAGTACCGGATTTTTCCTGGATCTATGGATAAAGAGATTAAATGTGCCGTGGAGGAGAATGCTGAGTAAGTCATCATAACACCACAGGGGGAATTCTAAATTATTATGTGTGTTGCTCCCCGAGCTTCAAGAAAGAGCTCCTAAGAGGTATCAGAGGGGTACTAATGGCACAGGGGTTTTTAGCTGAATCTTGAAAATTGAAACATTATTAATAAAATTCAGTAGGTATTGGCGTACATTCTAAGATGGGTAGTGAGCAGGATAAAGTGGAAGACAAACTGGCATGAAGAATGATCACAAAGGGGAGTTTTACCTGATTTAAACACATTCAGTGTCAACAAGTATCAAAACAGGAAATTAAAGGGGGTGAGAAAGCATGTGGCCTCCTCAGCAAAGCAAATGACTGAGTAGGTGGATAGCCAGGTAGGACCTAAAGCAAGGAAGAAAGCAGGTGTAAGCACAAGCAACTGTTTACACCAAGGCCGACACCCAGACACTGGGCGTTCAATTGCTCCACTCAGCATTAGTAGACAGCTAAACCACAAACCATTTTCCTGATGCATAATTATTCTAAGATGACCTTTATTGTTATAAACCATCCCCTGAATGAATATTTAATTTCCTGTTTTGATACTTGTTGACACTGAATGTGTTTAAATCAGATAAAATGGGATCATTATTCATGACAGTTTCTCTTCCACTTTTCCTCATTTTATTAATTTGAAATCTTTGCGTTTTTCCTTTGAAATGTAAAGGATAATGCAGCTTACTTTTCTATTCAGTATATTGCAGCAAATCTATGTCACTTGTGTTTTATTCTTCTAGCAAACCCTAAGCTCATAACACTTTGGAGACTAAGTCATCCGACTACATGCTTGCCACACCTCCTCCATAGGTACCCCAGAGATGTTTCCAGAAAAAGATCATCGTTGCCTGAGACACTGATAATGCTTGGCTTCTAAGTATCTGTGATGTGCTGTGTCGCTAAGGTAGGCAAATTCCTTTCTCCTCTTGCACTCTCCATTCCCACGCTCCTCATAAGGAGAGAAATCGGAGAAAAGGACACAAGGCATGTGAGGTTGTTTAGGTCATCCAGCAGAACAAGTGTGTGTACTCTCTCCCCACTGCCATTGTGCCACTCAAAGTCACTCTCACAACTTACTTTCCCCAGGTTGAGCTCTTCAGAGACGCATTGCCAATGTGTCTGCTGTTCCATCTCACTACCTTTTTCTTTTTCTTTTTTTTTTTTTTGCTATTTAATTTAATCCCCTTGGCTTGCAAAATCATCAGCTCTAAATGATTCCTGCATTTACATGTCTAGCCATCATCTGTCTATATTTTCCACTTAAATACACAAAATTCTTAATGGACTACTGCAGGAACCATGTAACAACTGAAATGGCACATTTTTTTGTTTTCAAGATATTAGCCATATTTACTGCAAACATGTGTAACTCCCTGTGTTTAAAAGAACCAATTTGATTTTTCCACAATAAAATTGAGTTTAAAAAAATCCCTTGAAGCATTAGGCTTACAGAAATTATGTTCTGTCAAAATATTTTATAATGACAGCATGAAATATTGCCCCGAGGAAAAGTATAGCTAAAAGTTGACTGAGAAATAATAACTTGGTGCAACACCACATTAGAATAATGTTTTATTTCCTGCAGATAATATTTTATGGTGAGACTTTTGAAAGAGAACCCGTATTCTCCCACAAAGTAGAATATTTAAATGAGAAAGTTAAGGATTCATGATGCATTACTAAATTACGAATTTGACTGCCACCTCCATACATTGCTACTCATAAAAGCCCTCTCTCTACTTTGGACTAAATGAAGTGGTTAATAATTTGGGCAAGTTCCTAGCTTCTGAAAATAGCCTGCAGTCAAAGGATGACATTAGTGATAAATATAATCTACAACTGATAATTTACATACAGTGCTGGTGCATACGGGAGCACAGGATAATTAGCAAGCACCCCTGGCGACTCTCTGTGTCCTCCCCTCCATCTGTTGATTCATTTTGGGTTTCAGACAGCTACAAGAGAGTTCTTTTTTTCAGAATGCTTTAAGTGCCATGAAATTTAATCTTAAACATGTATATTCATATACATTATACATTACAGGAATCTATAAAACTAATAGCTAATAGCTGAAGAATTCTTCTGCATCTACTATTGGTTAAGCAGAAATATGTAGATATTTGAAGGATGTTTCCAGGCTTCATATTAGTATCTTTCTATCTTTAAATCAGGTACAAACAAACCTGAACTTTGTAAGTGCAATGCCACATAAAAGATGGCATGGAGTAGATAAAATTTACCCCTTCTAGGGAAAGAAATTCATGGGCTGTCTCTTTCTGGAATATGAAGACAATTATTAATAATATCTGCAGTGTTATCATCTTAGAAAGGAAACATGCTTTAGAGATCGGCTGGGAATAGAGTTCTGTTGATAGAGTACTTGCCTGCCATACACAAAGCAGCATACAGGAACAGACTGTGCTGGAATATGTCTATAATCCCAGTGTTCAGAAGTGAAGATAGAAGGATCAGAAGTCCAAGACGATCCTCAGCTCCATAGAAAATCCAGCTTGGTTAGATACTCCATCTCAAAAAAGCCAATAAGCAAATGAGAAAGAATATATGATCAACACACTTTATAATAGTCATTAAATGTGGACATTATAAATAAGCAATCTAGATTAAAGTCCATGGTCTGGTGTTTATTATCCATATAACATAGGGATGTGTCCTTGCTTCTCTTTGTCTTTTTTCTATTTATCTCACTTTCTGCATTGGCACATGAACATCTCTAGGCTTGACATTAGGATTAAATGAATTCATATTCTAAACATGGTCACAGTGTCTATCACAGAGGAAATTGTATTTGTTTGTTAAATAAATAACAAGTAATACATACACGAGTTTTATCTCATCTTAACTCAGTTCAGACATTATGGTGAAAGATTGCCAAGCTATGTTTATGCTAATTAATAATAAAATCTTAATCGCTCTCGTTTTATTTATTCAAAAATAGTCTTATTAAATATTAATATTAGGACATAATTCAATGAACATCTACCCACAATTTTATTACAAATAAACATTCAGTTTTCATTGAAAAGAAAAATATGCATTTCAACACTGACCACTGGTTTGAGGAGCATTACAAATGAGTCATGGCAATTAATATAATAATGAGCTGTGTTTATTAGTCAATGCACCAGAAATATTTTTGAAAAGCTACAAATGTTATGAATCTGTATGTGAATACTTCTAATT
Source organism: Peromyscus maniculatus bairdii (assembly GCF_049852395.1). Lineage (NCBI taxonomy): Eukaryota > Metazoa > Chordata > Mammalia > Rodentia > Cricetidae > Peromyscus > Peromyscus maniculatus. The sequence goes on along the minus strand of NC_134863.1, from coordinate 55,258,108 downwards.
GGACAAGAGACCAGGAGTAAAACCCTGGAGATATAGATTAGGTAATTAGTCACAGTGTGCTCTTTGCTAGTCCCAAAAGAAATCAGCTAGATGTAAAGCAACAGTGAGCAGACAGAAAAAAAACATGAAAGCAAATGGAGAGCTACTCCTTTCAATATTTACCATTGCCTTTAAAACATGGTTTCAGTACATATATATTTTATCTATTTCTATGTCTACCTGTCACTAATTTGAGAGGAGAATGAGAGAGACAGACAGACAGACAGAGAAAATATATCTCCTGCATCTTGATCTGATTTTATTGAATTTTAGGTTGAAATGTTTTGTCACATAGCTATAATTAATGACACAATGTAAAGAAATGTGGACAAAATGTTACTTAATTTTCCTCTATTTTAAAAATAAATTTTAAAATTTTCTAAAAATTTACGTAGCTAAAACTTGTTTTCTGTTTTAAAGATATTAATGACACTAATATTTTCTAATATTACAATCATTTTAATATTCTAAAATTAGAAAATCTAATTAAACTGATACTATACAGATATACTTTATAAATAAATGTAAATAAAACACAAATGAAAAGTTGTAACCGTGGCTAAGACCTAGATGTTCTGTTTACATGATACATGTACTTCACAGTAATTCTGATAATTGAGTATTATGATTTGAATGTTCTTTTGCAAAACAATGTGTTGGGAATTTAATCATCAAGGTAATAGCTTGAGGAGATGAGATAGCACAAGACACTTGAGGCCATGGGAACAGAAGGACCAGACTAATGCTACTAAGAGTGGGTTTGTTATAAAAGGAGCATCTACCCCTTTCTTTTCTTTCTGTGTGTGTGTCTCTCTTTCTCTCTTGTTGTCTCTCTGTCTCTTTATCTCTCTTTGTCGCTGTCCCTGTCTCTCTCTTTCTCACTCTCTGTCTCTCTCTACACACACACACACACACACACACACACACACACACACACACAAACTTTCGTATACTTTCCACCATATGATGCAGCAATGAGACTACTGCCAGATGTTCCTTGATCTTGAAATCCTTAACCTCCATAACCATGAAAATTAAATTTCCACTGTATATAATTGAACATCTATAGCATTCTGTACTACCAGAAAAAAAGAAACCTCAACTAAAATACTGACTTATATAAGTATTATTTAAATATCTACTGTCAGACCTAAGTAAGTGCCACCAGAAGTAGATTTGAGCAAACACACTTGGCAACTGTTCTTTGAAGGTACTTCTTGTGCCACTTACTTTTACCAGATTACAAACAAATCTAAAATGTAGTGGATTTAAATAACATAACAGCTTTCTGTTATATGAATAACTCCTCATGAACCTATAGCTTAGCCAAAGGATCACATGACTTTACTCTATCCTTTGTGGATTATAGCTGCCTTCGCACACGCATCTCCATTTGGCTGGTGAGTTGTCCTGGTCCTCTTAGATACTCTAGCACACATCTAGTTATTATTATCCAGCTGACATCTGAAGGAAGGAAGTGCATGTGGGCCATTCTGTCATAATGAAGCAGATTTACTTAAACTTATTCACATGGCAGTCAAGTGTTGGAAAGGGGAAAGCACACAAGACTGCTTTGTGCGTAAGCTATGAAACTACAACATTTTTGCAAAATTCTACTGGCTAATGTATATTTCAAAGCCAGCTCTGATTCTTTTTATGTTGCTTCGTTAGTTAGTTAGTTAGTTAGTTAGTTTATATGTGTGAGACAGGGTCTCACTTGGCTGGTTTGGAGTTAGATATGTATACCAGGATGGCCTTAAATTCATAGAGATCTACCAGACTTTTCTCAAATGCTGGGGTTAGAGGTGTAGGCCACCACACATGACATTCAGATTAAATAGAGGAAGACATCATGCCTCTTGATGGGAATTTCAGCAAAGAATTATGACCATTATAGAAATTACCACAGCCACTTCAGCCAATTTAGAATCATGTCCCATTTTTTAAATTGAACTGAGGCTTGATCTAAGTACTGTGCATACATGTACCTTCTAATTTACAGCATAACACTAACTGAAAAGGTAAAATCTTGTCAATTGATTAGTTTGAAAGATGACCAGATCAATAAATCACACTTCTGGGTGTATCTGTGAGAGCCTTTCCAAACATGGTTGAATCCTGAAGACTCTAACCTAAGGAACAGTTTAATCCATTTATGGATCCTTTATTTAAATAGACTATCTGAATGTGGAAAGCTGGAGGGTTCTTTGGAGCAACTACTGAGGATTGTCTTTAAAAATTATGTTTTCTCCGGGCTTCTTCTTTTTTCCCTACATCCTGTTTGGCATGTGTACTATAGGGTCTTCTGCACACTGCCACCTTGATATTCCATCCATCAGAGTTCCAGAATATGTGTAGCCATGAACTAATGACTGAAATCTTGGGAAAAAGTGAACTATAATAGATCTTAAACAATTTAGAGGAGCAACCCCCAAAAAGATGGATCCTCAATGTTTATTTTTTTAATCAGCATGTGGACACAGTGACAATAACACTGACGTTGTTTTATTCACTTTTGCCTCTGAGATCTTCTCTATGTAATATTAACAAGTACATGGAAGCACAGTTTCAAGGGTCAAATTATTATATCTGCAGCTCAATACAAGTATTCAATTGTTGATTCATAACACTTCTAAGACAATAGCTGAGGAGCCCCCAACTGGATAAGTGAGACAGTTGATTAGCTTGAACTGTTTTGAAGGTCCCCAGGCAGTGGCACCTGGACCTGTCCTTAGTGCATGAGCTGGCTGTTTGGAACCTGGGGCCTATGCAGGGACACTTTGCTCAGCCTGGGTGAAGGGAGGAGGGGACTGGAACTGCCTCGACTGAATCTGCCAGGCTGAGCTGAATCCCCAGGGGATTCCTTGCCCTGGAGGAGATGGGAATGGGGGGTGGGCTGGGGGGAGGGGGGCAGGAGGAGGGAGGACAGGGGAATCTGTGGCTGATATGTAAAATCAAATTAAATTAAATTATAAAATTAAAAAAAAAAAACAAAGTAATGCTCAACCCACGGGGGGAAAAAAGACAAAGCTTGTTAATTCCACATTGGCAAGGCAAATTCCTTTCTTTATTTGCCTTAAATTAGTAGGAGTGTTCATAGCAGCAGAGAACAAAGGTACATTCATTTTAAAGTTTTCTACAGGAGACCAGTTTAGTTTTCCCACCCCAAACTTCAGCATACTCATGTATATTAAAGTCATTATTCCAGCCACGCATCCATAATGTGTAGTCAGCGTGTATATTTAATAGTATAGAGAGTTTTGTCCCCTTCCTGGAAATAGGAAGATGTTTATTAATTGCTTTCCTGTTCTCGATACTAGAACCTTGCTTGGACTTATAGTGAAAGCCACTTCATTACCCTGGTTTTTTGCAACACAGATGTTTATTAAAGTGGCAGAAAAAGTTAGCAATGAACTTCCGTACTATCTGGTTAATGTGCATGTAGACGATAGGTCCATATGTATGCAATCACATAGCCATCATCACATAACCAATAATAATTTTTACAACTATCTGTCATCCAATGTTTTCTCTCTTTTATATCCTATATTTTCACTAATAGTGTTTCCTGTAGAAATTTTCATGGCATCTCTTTACAGTTACTCCACATATATACTAAGAAACCAAATAATACAAGCACTAACTGCCTGATGTCCCTACAACTGAGCCACCTCATCTTTCCTCTCAGTCACTAGCAAATACACAGATGATCACAACTATATTGTGGTATACAACCCTAAAGTCTGGCTCACTTTTTTTTTCTATCTACATCCTTCACCAAGGAACTTCCTGAAACATAATACTGTTCATTTCATTTATCTTCCTAAAATTAGACAGTGACTCTTTGTGGTCTTCAATATCAAATCCAAAGCCATATAAACATCCAAAGGAGTTTATGAGTCTTTCTGTATTTAGTTCATCAACTTTTTATCATGGGTCTAGAACACAATGATAGAGCAATCTAGGACCACATTCCAAAGCCGCATAGAAAGTGAGAGTAACGAGAGTTGGCTTGGGTGCCCATGAGGAGACTCTTAGTCTACTTGAGGCAGAGTACACTACACTGAAAATAGAGAAGGTTTGCCCTTCCCTCTTGGTAGAAACTGAGAATCAGTATCGTCAACGGAATGACTTTCCCCCCACTATGTGTTAGGTACGGAAACTGGTTCCAGCATTACACTTTTATATTTCGTGAGGAATGGACTGAAGGACAGCTAAAAAGCTATCTCCAAGAACAGTTCCATCAGAATCAGATGGAAATATGTTTTGTCTTTTGACCTGTGAATAATATGAGTACCAGATTCTGCATGAAGCCTTTTTAAAATGTTAAAAAGGGGAGCTCCTTGTAGTTTTGATTTACCCCAAAAGAGCAGTAGAACTCTGAATCCCCTCCCACAGGGTCCTGGAACAGAAATTCTAAGTGGATTGATTGGACTGCTTGAATACAATGTTGCTCACCTCAGAGACACTGCAATCAGAGGAGGCCAGCAAGGCCTATTCCCTAGAGGAGTGCTAAGCAGTGAGTGTACTGGAAAATAATTACCTTCAGACAGCGCCTCCCCTGGTTTACATCAGTGCCTGGCAATCAGCTTGGTCCTACTTCTCAGAACAGCGTTGTTCCAGTTATTGATCCCGAAGGGGCCGGAAGCAGGGGAGGGGACACAGAATGGGAGTCAGTGAGGAGCAGGGGAGGGGGTGACTTAGTGCTAGATAAACTCTTTATCCTTGGCAAAGAGATGGAATTTAGAATGAAAGACGGTGAGGAGGGGGACTGGGGATCTGAGATAGATGCTACTAGAACTGTTTTAAATAAAGCAAAACATGCTCCAAGAAAGAAAATATTTTCCAAGGACGGGAGTAGTTTATGTTCAACATTCTGAGATTGGCAAAACAAAACAACCCCCACTCCACCCCCAAACCAAAGACAAGCAAAAAGAAACTGGCATGCATTTGTAGTGTTTCTTTCTTTCTTTTAAAAACTAGAAGTAGCACTTAGCCCTAGACCCTCTGTGTATTGAACAGATAACATAAAACCCCAGATTCTGAAGAGGAATGAAACCATCAAACCCGGAAAGTCTCGTCAGTGAAAACAATGCAGGTTTGTAAAATAAGGTGAACTTTATGGCTTAGGGAACTTGAGAACTTGGGGAAATAGTCTGTGCTAACCCTGATGGCAACATTTTAATTGTAATGCGGCCCCCCCTCCCAGGCAATGACTCCAGTCTATGATATTATGAGCAACAATCTATTTACTACAATACATTAAGAAGTCCAAATATCTGGAACAAGTCATATCTCATTTGCTACTGATGATTAAAACAAAATAATAGAAGATGACGGCTGTCTGTCTTTTTTGGTGTTGCGTTTGTTTGTTTTTTTTAATTTTCATTATTCTTAAGTTCAAAATTGTTTATGGACAGAAGCTAGTGTGTTAATACTGACACACAATTTTCTAAATTGCATTAATTATGTGAAACTGAGTCTGGGTGCTGTTCCTTTAAGCATTTTTTAACAGTTACTCGGATGCTAAAACTGGACGTCTTAAGTAAGAGTCTATTTGCCATCTTAGATCATTTTTAATAATTGATATGTATGATCCCAGCACCTTCTTTCTTGGTGGATTATAGAGATATACAGGACAGTATCGAGCATGCAACTGGATAGAAACGGGTACAAGTGAGCCTAAGGCTTCTGTGTGTGTCCATAGCCAGAGAGACCGGACAAACTCTCCGCTTCAATTTCACCTCACACCATGCTTGTCAGCTCCTTTTTGTGTGTTTCGAGACAATTTCTCATACTCCCTTTTGCTACCGCATTAGTTCTACTCTTCACAGGAAGCAAAATCTTGAAAAGACAAATTATGTATGCAGAGAGGCAATGATTTCCCCTGAAGGGCATTTTCTCTATTCTTTATCCAGTATATTTTTAAACGTCTCAAGAGATGAGGCTGGCTGTTCAACCAAGTTCAGGAACACACTTTTCTCAGCCCATTATCTGTCATTGTGAGTACAAACCTGCTGTGTTCCTGTGCTGATAATATATCATCTCACAAGAGTGGGGATGGCTTCAATCCACAGGAGCAAGGAGCAAAGAGATTTATTCATTGAACTCCATACATAACAATAGACCCAATCCAATATCTCCTTGCTTGACTTATATGTAGTGCTCCCCTCACACTTTTTAGACACACAGCAACAATGGAAAAGCAAACCGATATTTCAAAAGAATAATGTATGCATGGATATAAACTGTGCATCCAATCTTGTGAAATTAATTTCTAGAATATGGCTTATAATGGGAAACAAATTATTTTCTGCACCTTAATAGAAACTAGACAGGGTGTCTGTCCTGCTGAAGGACTCTCTCCCCTAAATGTCCTTATTCTTCTTTCATTATGCTATCTGTTTTCCCAGGATAGCAACATTAATTTGACATGGCTGAATTATGCTACCTACTGTTTCCTGTACTCTCAGTGCCTCAGGCTGGGTTCCCTGCCTTGGGGACAGGGACTCAAAAAGCATTTCTAACTCCACTGTCATAGGTAAGAGAAGCAATTAAGCTACAAGTTTCTTGGCTGTGAGCAGTTAAAAAAAAATCACACACCTAATAAATTACTTGATTATAGAGAAAAATTAGAACTTTGACATATTTTAATAAATACACATGAAATTACAAAATTGATGTTATTTTCTTTTTTGTTGTTGTTGTTTGGTTGGTTTTGTTTTTCCCATATGATTTACATGGCTCCTCTTATTCCTTGCTTTGCGACCCATAGACAGCAAGCTGGAAAAATGCATATAATCCCTAAGTGTCAAATCATGATTCCATTGTCTCCTTTCCCACTGTTACCATTTCTCCGTTGGAGATTTTGCCACTTTATCTCTGCATTTTAAAAAAAAAAGCAGCATTTTCTTATTTTTTGTCCTGTCTACTCAATTAAAAACAAAGAGACATAAAATCCATCGCAGACACTAATGAACCCAAAATAGTCTGTAATTAATTTTCAATCCATGACTCGTTTCAAAAATTAGCTAACACTGCAAATTGCAATGACCATGATCAGGCCCTTAATAACAAGGCCTATTGTGAGAAATGTGCATGTCAGCAGAATCTCAAGTGAAACCTTTCTGCTTTCAACACTTCCACCAGCAGCAAAACCAACAAAGCAAAAGCCAGTCCGAGTCTTTAAAAGGTGTCTAGCAATGATGTCTCACATGGTCACCATTAATAAGTCACTTCAGAATACATCTCTTTTTGGAGGTCAACCCATGAAAGGTACCAGAGAGCCAACATCTGCTTTTTTCTCTTTGAACATCAAAAATAATGTACCAAACAGTCTTGATATATCATCTAATGCATTCTTAATGGCAAGCATAAAATAGTTTTTATATTTATTGTGAAAATTAATTTGCAAATACAGAAGGTAGAGAAGTTTATATTTAATCTAGCATATAAAGAGAGGGAATGGTGCATTTTTATTTAGTAGTAGTACAGTTCCCTAATCCTGTTTCCCTCTGAGGATTCCTTAGGAGGGTCAACTTTTAAAGAAATGCTCTGCCACCTAAATCACAACTTTTTATTCTCCTTCTGATGCATTATATCCACCTAATGTGACACAGACTCAGGTGAGAAGCATCCATTGTTTGCTGTTGTTGTTTGTTCTTAAAACAATTCAACTTTGAATTCCAACAGGTGAAATAGTACAAATAGCAATGGGATTTGAGTCCATCCCAAGCATTATAGTGTCTGGTTTCAAGTTCAAGTCTTGCCATTTGTCAACTAGGAGAAATCACTAAGTCTATTCAGAATTAACTTCCTAGATACTTAGTGGGACTAACTATTTGGAAGGATGAAAACAGCAGGGGGGAGTCAAAGAATATGGGAATGATCTTGCACTACTTCCATAGTTATTCTGTTGATGTTTGTTTTCTCAGAATCCAGCCCACTTTTCTCTAGATTCACAGGCAGCTCTGTCACTCATGGCCACTCTTTGGCTTTTCATCATTTTTCATTAGTGTTCGCTGCAATCAGTCTTCTGTGAGAAAATAGCTTTTCTTTCTTGAAACTCTTCATCCTGAATGCCTTTCTTAAGGAAAAATGTATGCAACCCATGCTTTTTCCTTTGACAAATATACTTTCAAATTCTTAATGACTTCCCCAACAAAGGAAAAACAGATGTGCCTCCCCAACTCCAGATGCTTTACAATGCTTGATACCATGCACAGATAATCTTATGTAAGCTAAGTATTTTCTTTTCCTTTATTTTTCTACAACACATTGTTCTGCTTATGAGTGCTATGCATATAGTCAATTATCCACACTAATGGAGGTGAGCTATGGGAGAGATAATTAAGAACAGTAGATAATCTACCATGCTATTAATGCAGGTGTCAGCACGGAGTCTGTCCTGAGACATCCATGTAGAGGGTGTGTGGTGTAGAGAAGGGAGGCTTGTACTCCCAAAATAGTTAGCATGTCAGAGAAATGACACCGAGTAGGATGGAGTAAGCAGCCCTAGTGAAAAAGACAACATTAAGACAGACAATCATTCATTACAATGAATGCTGAGATAATCTGGAATTGACTTTTATGTGCAAATGCCTGCTTAGATGGTGATAGTAATTATCTTAAAGCCATGTGCTTGATTTATACACCATAAGCCATTTGTCCTACACCATTGAAAGTGGTAGACTCTGCCATCATCCACAGACATCAATCTTACAATTGCGTGCTTGTGGTCAGTCAGAAAGTAGTATTACCCATGTTGGACTAAGTATAAAATAAACACAGTCAAACAATGTGGTGAATAGGTGAGTCATCCCTTACACATTTTGCCTTGTTTGCAGTAAGTGTTGTTCACTTTTTACATTGAAGTACATCCTAAAAGTATGACCAACTGGTTTTTTAAGCACTTTATTTTCCAGAATTGTTTCAATCAAGTAGTCAGCTTAATACATGAATATTGCCTTCATAGTTTAATACCTTTAAGCAAAAGGCTATGACATCATTCCCTGCCCTAATAAAGTGTGTGTGTGTGCATACACACATATGCATTCTTTGTGTATGCACATGAAGACACCACACTCTGTGTTGTAAATCATAGTGATCATTTCAGTTTTCCACACATAGAAAAGGATAATAATTACCAATCAAAGAAAAATTAATATTACCATATGAATGGGGGAATAACAAGGGTAGTCATTTTATAGTGATTTTAAAATGATAATGATGGAAATTCCCTGCATATCTAAAATAGTCCATCATTTTTTAATCAGTATTAGCTTTAAACAAGAAAAAGAGAATCAGATAGGACCTCTCAGTTCATGACCCTCTTCCCAGTAGCTTTGTGCTATAACATCCTTTGGGCAGTAAGACTCTAGGGTCTCAACGAGTGTATTTTTCAATCGCTGATACAGTCCTGTTCTGATAGATAGGGAGTGATAAAGTAGCAGGTAAGAAGTCATTTCTCATAAATCTATAGAGTCCAATCTGGCCTCAGACTTGTTTTTCTTGCAGCCTGGTCAGGCCACAAAACTGACTTTGTGTGAATTCTATTGCTTGGAATGGAGTCACTTCACATATTTTCATGGTGTATTAGTCTCTGGAGTATTTCTGTTTTACTCATAAAGCCTACTAGAACAGAATATAGCCTATAAGCTTTGTCACTGAGGAGACATAAATATCAAACAATGTAATACAAAATCAAGCTTGACTTTCAGTATTTCAAACAGTATTGGCTTCTTTTAATTAAACATTCTAGTATTTTTTTTCTCAGAAGGTTGAAAAATCTAAAATATTTCGTTAGATAGTATATAAAATTCAAGTTGATTAGTACACCAAAAATTGTGAATAGCATAAAATGTCTTTGCAAAAAAAAAAAAAGACTAGCAAATGTCAAAGACACAAGTATCAAATTGTCACACAATAGTGTTCTCTTTCAAAGAAGATCAATATTATGCCTAACTATTAGAAATTAATGTAACCAGTCATTTTAATCTGCTTCATTTTTGAGGTCAATAGGCATTATGTTTCATTTTTATAAAGTACTCCCATGTTAATGACTCCAAGATCTATTGTCTCAGGGATTGTCCTTAGGCATAAGAAGCTAAGGTTGAAAGCAGTTAGGGGTGCTTAAATGCCTTTACAAGCCTATTATAAGCCAATATTCAATCAAAACGATTATTGCTAGCCATTAAAAAAATCCACTAAGTATCAAGGGTAATAACTCTTGCATGTTATTACTTGGAATTCCTGCAAAAGCAAAAAGGCTTTTGTGTCACTGTTTGCAAAGACTGCTTAATTTATTTGACATCCTTGGGAGAGAAAAAAAAATGCTGTTCAACCAGAAAAGAGAGAGAGAGAGAGTAGTTTTTGTCCCCATTATCTCTGAACAAAAAGTGTCAAGGAGCTTCAGGCTAGAATTAGCATGAGCTAGGCTATTACAGTTGTAAGAGCATTTAGGCAGCCTTCCCTCCTGACTTCAGGGTGATAATATATACAGCCCTGGTGTAATCTGTCTCCTTAGCTGCTTTCTTTGCCTCAACTCTCCCCTCCTCCCCTTCTTTACTAATATCCAAGCCTTCCTGTAAATCATTATACATAAACAGCAGTATTTTTCTACTAAAGTGACATCATCGGTTGGAGTTTTACCTTCGGCAAAGTCATAGAAACAATCACTGTTCATGTGGAATCATTTTTAAGAAATCCAAAGACAACATTCAAGCATAAAATGCTCCATGATTTCTGCCCCCCCCCAAAAAAAAAGAAAAAGCGAGCTGACATCCTTTACACTGACAAAGGTGTTTTCACATGTTGTCAATCTGCATAAATAAGAAATGCAAATACAATTTAGACCTTGGTTCATCTGTGAAGTCATATTAAGCAGTGTTGGTCAGAGGTGAAAAGTCTATCTGATGATTCAGAAGTTCAGTTAATGCTGCAAATAGTAATGTCTACCAGGGATTAAATATACTCTAAAGTACATTCTTTTATTTTTAACAATATTTTATTCTTGGAAAGTTCCAAACATTTACACAATGTCTATTGATCGTATCTATCCATGAATTTCTTCCTTTAAATCCCCCAGTGGCTTCTAACCCACTGTTCCCATCCTTATGCCCTCTTTTAGTTTTTACTTTTTGTTAATACTAACCCCTAAATCCAATTAACACTGTCCATATGCACATGAGTGGGTAGTTATCTTCTATGACAAGGGCAACCTACCAGTGGCCACATCTTCAAAGGAAAGAGACTCCCTCCCTTAGTAACATCAACTGCCATTAGTTCCTCAGATGGGGAGGAGCCTCAAGGGTCCGTCCCTAATCCATGCTGGAATTTTGATGGGTTTTATACAGGAAACCACAGCTGCTGTGAGTTGATGTGCACAACAGACATGTTGTGTCCTGAAGTCGCCATTTCATAGCTCTGTTCCCCATCCACTAGCTCTCCTCTTCTTTCTCCATGCTGTTCTTCAAAGTTCTCTGAACTTTTGATGGTGGCACTTTCATATAAATGGCCTATGAACAGCTGTGCACTCGGTGTTTTTTATACTCAGCACCTAACTGGTTATGGATCTCTGTATTAACCACTACCTCCTATAAAAAGAAGTTTCTCTCACCAGAGTTAAAAGCAACACAACACTATAGACATAAACATTTATAGTTCTATTTGACAGCAGTATCATTTAGCAAAATAATAACAATGGTGTCCGCATCTTGGGCTGGTGATCTCCCTAGTAATGGACTTTTGACCAGGTTTACACTATGAAGTATGAAATTCTTTCTGTGGAGCAGACTTCATAGCCAATCAGAAAGAAGTAGGTTAACCTGATTATTGCCATGTTGCTATTGTACCAATGGGCACATCTTGTCAGCAAGTCAGTATTGGGTCCAGTATTGGGTGAGACCATTGATGCATTTTGTTCCCTAGCAGCCTCCATAGCACCTACCGGTAGGATGTAAAGTAGTCTGCATGAAGTGAGTTTCTTGGTCAGTTGGAGTTTAATTTCTCTGTGTTTTTTCATCCAAAGTTAGTGGTGTCTTCAGCAATTGGGTCTCACCCACCCATTATGATGAACAACCAAGAGAAGTGTCAAAAGCCAGTGTTGCTTGGGTGCTAAGACACATTTAAACCTTAAAACCTAAAAGACAGAGTTTGTCTGAAGTGATGTTTGAGGGTGTTTTGTTCTTAAGTTTTCCTAGATTTTCAAATTCAATTTTTCTCAAATTGACATGTATCCCCTTGAGATTAAAAATGCAAAGCAATGCAAAATGTGATGCACTCATGTTACTCAATGTTTTTTCAAATGTAGGCATCACAAAATCAAAAACAATCTTAAAGTATGAAACAGTGTACCTAAAGCTTTTTGATGACAGCTCCTTTAAGTTAGGAGTTTTCAGCATCGGGTCTGGCAGATTTTAGGATGATGTAGTTCTGTCTCGAGAGGGCATGGACTCATGCATTGGAAGACTTGACTTCTATTCACTAGATTTCATTAGTCTCCCCACTCTACACTGCACTACACTATACTACACTACACACACACACACACACACACACACACACACACACATACTGAAGAGTGGTAACAACCAAAAAGGAGCATGGAAATGAGCAAAGATCACCTCCATTCAGTAAACAATGAATTTACATTTAATGAAATTGTAACTGTATCTTTAACACTTGAAAAAGAAAATCTCACTAAACTCTCGGTAGTAAATTTTGCTTTATGTCATGGAAATAGCACTGATACTAGTTGTGATAAGATCCTCCAAGGCTTTCCCTAAATTTCCCTGTGCATTCTGGGAAACTACAATGCTACAGCAAATCCATGAAAACCTAGAGTCCAGACATAACACAAACCTCTAAGTACTGCTGTCATTGTTTGCTTTCTCTGCCGTATCAAAATACCCGGCCATGTGGCTTCACTTGAGAAATTTACTTATCGTAAATCTGGAGGTTCAAAATGGGCCATTGGCAAGACTGGACAGGAGAGAGGGCACTTTCTCCAGTCTTGGTGTCCCCTCATGTGACCACTTCTGTTAACAGAAAGAGTGGGTTCTCTAATGTCTCCTCTAACAGTATTTATGGCATAATTTGGGCTACACCCTGGTCACTCTATCTGTCTGTCTATCTGCCTGTCATCTATCTATCTATCTATCTATCTATCTATCTATCTATCTATCTATCTATCTATCTATCATCTATCTATCTACCTATCTCAGAAAAGGTCCTGCACACTGTAGATATAGTCAGAACATATAAAGTTGGTGAAGACAATGTCAGCATGGATGAAAGAGAGGCTGTGCCTTTCCATCCCAGTCACTGCTGATAGTGCTGAGGAGTTCATTTATGATCCAAGCTAGATACACTTGGTGATTCATCAGGTGGCACACAGAATTTGTATATCTAAACACACATTGTAATTGTTGTTGTTTGTTAATTTTATGTATATGGGTATTTTGCATGCATGTATGTCTGTTCATGAATTGGTGCCTTCAGAGGTCAAAAGACGATAGTGGATCCCCTGGGACAAGAATTAAAATCAATTGTGAGCTGCCCTATGCATGCTGGAAATAGAACCTAGTTCCCCTGAAAGAGCAGCCTGTGCACTTAACCACTGAGCCATGTCTCCAGGCTGGATGTACACCTTTCTTTATGTATCTTATAGTGTAATAGAAATGTGTGGAAACTTGCTCCAAATTACATAAAATCCATACACACATGCACTGGTCTTATAATAAAGGTAAATAAGACAGCCTCGCTCCTCAAGCAAGTCAAAGTCTAAAGGGTCTAAGCAGTAAACAGATTGCACAACACAACGTGAGTAACTGATAGATGGTATACATGTGCAGAGTCCTTCATGAACTCAGACACGGAAGTAATTAACTATTTCTGAGAAAAATCAGGAACGAGTTTATGACAAGTAACATATGAACTACGTTAAGAAGCACGGGAAAGGCCCTTCTTCCTACACATCAATACCATTAAGCTAAGCTAGGTCCAGAAGGAACACACAATTTACACAATTATTTTTTTAAAATGTCCTGCCAGGCATGGTGCCAAATGCCTTTAATCCCAGTACTTGGGAGGCAGAGCAAGAAGACCTCTGTGAGTTTGAGGGCCGGTATGGTCTACAGAATGAGTTCCAGGACATCCAGGGCTGTTGCACAGAGAAACCCTGTGTCAAAAAAAAAAAAAAAAAAAAAAAAAAAACAACTAATCAAACAAACAAACAAAAAAAGTTCTATATTCCTTTGTTGCGACAAAAAAGTGTGAAGTAGGATGCCACTAAATAAGAAACATCTCGCTATGTTGCCCAGGACTTTTTCTTATACAGCCACAGAACACACAGATATGTGTCTAGACACCAAGACTTGGTGCCTTTGTTACTGCTGTTTTTGTACCATTTTCTTTAATTCGTGTGATAACTAAAGACAAAGAACAAAGGGACTACAGAAGAGGTGGAATAAACTGCCATATGAAAGCAAGATAGAATAGATCTTCCTAAACTTTTTCCACTCCCAATCCCATTTTACCTAAGAAAGCTTTGCTAGACCCAGGCATATAGCTAAATAAAATAGATACAGAAATCAAACATTTGGTATAATAAATCACAAGGATTTTTTAATTTATACTAGCTCTTTGTTACATACTAATTATTTTAAAACAGCAAATTTGCATACCAATAATGGATAATCTTTTTTCTTTTTTTTCTGACAATATTTTTATTGATTATTTGGGAGTTTCACATAATGCACCCTGATCACATCCACTCCTCCTTCTTCCCAGGCCCACACCCTCCCTTTTCTCTTTAATCATGTCTCTTCCTTTTCTTATTTTACTCACGACCCAACTTCTTGAAAGGATACTTACTTCTACTAATATTCTGATGTTTTACTTACTCCTTCTTGCTGGTATGCACAGTACAAGAAACCAGGTGTGAGACTTACATGCTAGGTAATAGAGAAGGCTCTCTTTGAACAAACAGGTAAGCAACTTTTCAGTCTGAATTTCCTAGTCCCTAAAATGTGGGCGTCTTATAATAAATGGTGCAAAGTTACAAAATGCTTGACAATACCTGAAAGCTAAGTACTCCTAAATAATGTCTACCATGATTCTTATCCTGTTGTATAATATTCTTACATACTTTTACCATTGTTCTATACCACTATAGTCTTCTTCTGCTCAGAACTTCTTCCCCAGGGTCTTATCCCGTCACCCTTGTTATGATTGCCAGTGCCCTAACTGTCAAGTCTGGTAAGCTATATAGAAAGCATTCAGCCTATTTTAATATTAGTGTTTGATGATGAGAGATGCTTTTGCCACTTGTAAACCTCTCTCATTTGTGTTTCAATATGCCTCTCTCTCCCAGATCTTCTCTCTGCTTTCTCTTGTTGACTCCTTGGTGCTTTAAAAATGCTGGGTCTCGTCAAGGCTCCTCCTTGATTCCAGGTTTTGTTTTTCCAGCCTGTTCCTTAAGACACTTCACTTCAACAAAGCTAATGACTCATGCTGCATGTCTTCCCTGAGCCCCAGACTAGATTTTCTATTGAATGCCTAGAAGGCTTCACAGGTGTCTCATATACATATCAAAGATAAAATGTCTACAGTGGGACTCATTTGTTTTCCATCCAAATAATCTTCCTACAGCAAACATTACCCTCATCTTCTTTATCTATGATAGTCTGCAATTTTAACTTGAACCTACCACAACTCAAATATTTGATTCATCTTTTATTTACTATTAGTTCATCTTTAAAAAGACTTTAAAAAGAAATCAAATGATGTCAGCACAACGTCTATGCACTTTATGTTGTTTGAATTGTACATTTACTGAAGACAAATAGTATGCATGCTTTTCCATAATTAAAAATGTGCTTCAAAATGCTTGGAAAAACTCCACAGTTAGAGTTGTTGCAAACAAGTTCCTTAGGATCTGGTTCCAGTCGATCACCTCAATCCCCTCTGATACTTCCTTTTCTGGCTCTCTGCTTGTGCTGGGCCACTTCATTACCATTTTGTATTCATTGTTCCCTAAGGCCAAACGTTGTTCTTTTCTTTGTCTAATGAACTCATATTCATGATTCAGTCCCAAGTCTCTCTTGATTTCAACAATTATGGAATTTTATAATATATTCTCCTTCATACTCCTAGTGTTTTTAATCTGGTTCATTCACTCAATATGATGCTTGATATTGACCATCCATATGACTATCTAGAGTCATTCGTGGACAATCTTTTGACATGTCAGTGAGGTGGCTTCTCAGTTGTGTTAATCAAGGCGGTAAGATAACCCTATATAAATGGGTGGCACCATGCCATGGGCTGGTGTTCAGGACTGAATAAAAAAGAGAAAACCAGCTAAGGAACAGCATTCATCTTTTTAAAATTACTGAAAGCAGATGTGATCAGCTGCCTCATGTTCATGTTGCCATGAGTTCCCTACATGATGGAGTATGTTGCCTTGAACTGGGCCAAAATAAACTCTTCTTTCTTTAAATACTTTTGTGAGGTATTTGATTGCAATCACGAGAAAAGTAACTAATATGCTCAAAATTACTCTTTCTCTATCAGTCCCTTTCCTATGGGTTACTATGTCTTGTGTTATTGAAACCAAACTATTTCTTTTATTTTACAATACTATTCAGTTCTACATAACAGCCACAGATTCCCTTGTTCTCCCCCTTCCTGCCCCCCTCCCCTTCCCCCAGCCTACCCCCCATTCCCACCACCTCCAGATCAACCCCTGCCCCCCCCCCCCGCCAGGACTGAGGTTGACCTGATAGACTCAGTCCAGGCAGGTCCAGTCCCCTCTTCCCAGACTGAGCCAAGCGTCCCTGTGTAAGTCCCAGGTTTCAAACAGCTATCTCATGCAGCGAGCCCAGGACCTGGTACCACTGCCCAGATGCCTCCCAAACAGATCAAGTCAATCAACTGTCTCACCTATTCAGAGGGTCTGATCCAGTTGGGGGCCCCTCAGCCTTTGGTTCATAGTTCATGTGTTTCCATTCGTTTGGCTATTTGTCCCTATGCTTTATCCAACCTTGGTTTCAACAATTCTCGCTCATATAAACCCTCCTCTTTCTCGCTAATTAGATTCCCAGCACTCCACCCGGGGGGCCTAGCTGTGGATGTCTGCATCCAGATTCCTCAGTCCTTGGATGGGGTTTCTGGCACAACTATTAGGGTAAAACCAAACTATTTCTTATGCATTCATTATTTTCTCCACATTTTTGAAAATAGATAAAGTTTCATTTTGGAAGAATTTTAGACTTACAGAAAAGTTGCAAAATTAGTATAAGCACTTCCTACCCACCCTCATTCAATTTTAGTTCTAAACCCTGAGTCCCATTCTGTAGGTTTTAATACCTAATACATCGTCAATCTTATCAGACAGTGTTGTGTCAAGAGATGGTTTTCCTTTAACAATAACTCATCTCATGCAGAGATGAGTTAACCGAGAAAAGCAAGATATATCAGTTTGAACAAATACATTATGTTTATAAATCATAAAATTGTTTGACTACCTACCAACTATTCCATCAGAACTACACACAATAAAAAGATGAAGATCATGAACATGGATGGAGAATGGCAATTGTGAGGTTATCCATGCCTACAATGATCAAACACAGCTGTTGGACTGAAAATTTTAATCTGAAATATTTCCCCAAAAATGTTACTTTCTATTTGTGTGAGTGCATATACATGTACACACACACACACACACACACACACACACACACACACAGAGAGAGAGAGAGAGAGAGAGAGAGAGAGAGAGAATTGCTGAGCTGACAACCCACCTACTTTATGTTCCCTCAACTAGACCTTGAAGATGTCTTCTTTAGCATGAATGCTCTACTCCTTGAGTTTTTATTTTAGTTAGTGACTATCCATCAGCTATTTATAAAAATAGCTTTCAAAATATCTATGCGGTTGTTTTTGTTGCCAAAATAAGTGGGCAAAATCAACTCAGGACTTTTGAGCAAGTTACCGTTTAAGTACTGCTCACAGAAAGGCAAGCATGTTCAACTGTATGTTGCCAAATGGAAAAATGCTACATTAAATATGTTTCTGGCTGGCAATTGCTTTAAAGGTAATCTTGTGTTATAATCAAACTAGCCATGGTAGTTTATTATTGCTCTTAAATTTCATCAGTCTTTCCTGAGCTAGATAGTAAAATCCCTTTCCCACAGCATCTCTTGGTATATGATACCCACTTTTTAACCAACAGCTCCGTAGTAAACACATGGATATCTTATATTTATGTTGTTATCACTGGAGCTTTGTTTGTTGTTTGCATAAATTTATGGACTCATGCGTTATTCTTCCTCTGATGAGTGTTTGGTTTATTAATATCAAATTCATGCCCCACTGCTGTTTCCATGGCCTTCTGAGTACAAAATAACTTACAGTTTCAGTGCTGATTCACAAAGTAATCTTTTTGATGACATTTTCAGCAATGCACATAACTCAAGTGACAATATGAATGCAGATGATAGGAATAGCAATTGCATCAAGATTTAGGCAGTGGTGATTGTGTGTTGCTATCAGCTAATGAAATGCTAGAAAGAACTGCAGCTCATAAGCTGCAAAACATTGTTGCTTCTTCAGGAATTTGACATCATGAACATTCTAAAACTTCTCTATTTTGATCCCAAGTTGTAATTGCCCCTGTTTATTTCTTTTCCAGTAGGTGATGTCACTCTATAAAATACTCACAGAGGTAAACAGGTTCAGTTAGCAACACAGCTGCTAGCCTATCTAGTTTTTCATAAAACTACGTGTTCATTAATAAAAAAAGATTTCCTCTGCTTGTATCTGCAAGGAGAAGACAGTCCTTTTCCTTTCGAAGGATATACCTCATTTTCTTATTCTTTGACTAACAAACTTGTATGTATAAGAAGGCATCCTGGGTAACTGTGGTGTACGGAAGCTTCAGATTAGTTTGATAAATAATGTTGCTACTGTCTCTCACTGCTCCATATCCACAGAGAGGTTTCATGTTGCTATAAATATATCTGTTGGGGAAAATACAGTTCCTGCTCCTTTTGTTCACTTCCTTTGAAGTAATCAATATTAATTGGCATTTACTCTTCATATTTTACACTAAGCATATGTTTTAAACTATATAGGACAGACAGGTTGAAGCTTCAAATCAATAGTGTTCTTCTCCTCGAGGGCAAAGTATGCAATTGGCCTTGGTCCCTCATGGCTAGAAAAATGAGAAGGATGGATAAATTAAGGGAGAAGGAGAAGAATGAAATGAAGTTGAAAAAGAGGAGGAGGAGGGAAAGGGAAGAAAGAAGATGAGAAAAAGAAACAGATAAAAAAAGATAGACCCTCTTCTGAGTGCCCATTCAAAGCTAACAAAAATTAGGCTAGACTGAACCCCAAATAAAGCTTGCCATGATTCTCACTTCTGTGTAAACTATGCATGTTTAAATACTCTAAATAACAGGGTATTTCTGGAACTACCTACCCCAGAGCTGTGAGATGTGATAGGAAGGTGTTGTTTTAAGTGTCTCATAATCTAGCTCCTTCCATCCCATTGTCAGTTTTGAGGTGTAGTCTACCCTTGCTGCCTGCCCGTCTTTCTCAGTCTCACTTGCTCTTAAACTCGATGTCTTCTGACCTTCTGACCCCCACATGAATGGAACTGCATTTCTGAATGTCACAAATGATAATCACAGGGTAGAATGGCTTTTCTCTGCTCTGTACTTTTCACCCACTGTGCACGGTTTTAACAGTTTTGACTACCCATCCTTGAAATTCTCTTTCCCCCTGACTTTCTTACCATTAAACCCATGCGTTTAAACCAATGGCGTGTGTTGTTTGTTTTATTTTACTTACAAGGAGCTCAAACTTTATGGAAGGAAGAAGCTAAAGGATATTGTTTTATTTTTTAAGTGGTCATTTCAAGAGCAAAACCTTTGGGGGGACAAATGAAAAATAACTTTCAGCTCTGCATTTTCAAACTCCAATTTTCTTCATGAAATGAAAAGGGTTAAGACAAAAAGATGTTTGAAAAACAATAGCTGATAAGAAACATTCCTTCAAGCACAAAGAGAAGAAAGTAAGTTTGTATCTTTCTTTGCTTTTTCAAGTCCAGTGGTTGCTAGCATTTAATAATAAGTATGTAGAAGTCACCAACTTGGTTGATTTCTTGGCTCACTATGACTTTTTTTCATATCTGATATCTGGCACTAGCCTATTAGTAATCAGACATGCTTATGGCCCCTATGAACTCTATTCTAAATAAACAATATCCACAAGTACACATTGAATTTGGTTTCCTTGAGAATTGAGTGTACAAGGACACAAAGGTTTCCTGGGTCAGTTAACAAATGTCAATACCAAAAGAGGAAAGAAATTCCTTGACTCTTTATAGTACAGTACAACGGTACTCTTTGCTCCTCAGGTAAAGTATGTGTCTCTGTTCTTTAGTTAAAATTGCCAGTCACCATTAAATACCACAAAAACATAGAGCAAAGATCTACTAAGTTGAGCCCTCCAGAATCTAACCAAACACATCTTGGCATCAGGACACATTTTTTGCCTTTGTTGTCCCTTCCAGATTTGATACATTAGGTCACCTGGACATGTAGGAATGTGAATATTGTTAGAAAATATATCTGTTTTCTGGTTTAGAAAGATGCTCATCGTTCATTGGAATTTCAACACACTTGTGTTGTGTCTCTTAACCATTTGTTTTCCCTGTTGTCTTGGCTCTGAGAACGTTTATATTTTCAGAGTTACTTTTTATTACTCATTCTTTACAACACACCTGTGAGTTAGCAAAATATGATTATTCATACTGTGCAGATGGTGAAACAAAGGTATGATGCCATCTAAAAGCTAATAGCAGAGCTGGAACCAGGATTTACGATCTCCCAGACCTCACATAGAGCAGTATTTTCTGGTATCCCGGCCCTCTCCTTAATGTTTGGAAGAAAAATGCCTGAATATAATTTCAATCTCAACCAAAAATGTCAGGTACTTTTTCAGGGTAGTTCTAAGTCTTCCACATTAATGAGAATATATGGTAAGTTTTAAAAATTAAATAATTGCTATCGATAATACTCCGAGGTCCTACCTTGGAAGGATGTTACATGTTTGTAAGATTGGATGCAGATAAAATGTCAGTTAATTTTATAGCACCCTTGTTTAAAAGAAATTATTGTCCTTTCTGAAGGGTGTGTCAGAAAGATAAACTGGTTGATTTTAGAACATGTTGTCTTTTATATTTGCATATATTTCATTTTTTCTTTGTTTGATTTTTTTATTAGTTCATGCTTATCAAAACAAACAGTAATCTGTGAAAAGAAAAAATGCCATTGGAAATAGATGGACTGAAGCATCTCATTCTGTGTGCTGTATTTGGAAACTTCCCAGCTTAGTCAACCAGAGTAAATCACATTTTCTGCTACGAAAGATAATTCAAATTAAACTTACAAATGGTATAACAGAAGCAAGAAACGTAATTCTGATCAATACACTCCTGTTGATACTCACAGAACTGTTCATACACAATTCACTGTTCATAAAAAGGTATTGTCTTTGACAACTAAGCACAGAAGATATGTATTTTCCTAATTATTCCTCTTTCAGGGCCAACCCTGGAGTAGTTAGATGGTTAAACACAAAGGACATATCAAAAACGACTTTCCACAATGCAGAAATCACAAGAAGTTATTGCTATATATTATCTACACAATATGCAAAATTTAGATTCCCTAAAGAGTTTTCAAAGTTTAGTTTAACATCCATGTCACTCTGGCATTTTTTTTTTCCTGTTGGTTAATGAAGCACAGGGGCTAACGGATTTCATATGATTCCCATCTGTCATCGCCACAGCAGTGATGAAGCCCAAAATGAAATTCTACCCTTCGTTCAATTCCTGTAGTTTCATATTAGTTAGGTGATCAAGCACAACCAGAGGGACTCGTCTGTTTGCAGATGAGGAAACGAGGGTCAAGTGACTTGCCCTGAGTCACACAGCGAAACATCACAAGAACAGGCAATAGAAACAGAAGCTCTGGAACTCCCAGCTGTTACCGGGACCTCTGGGCCATTCACCTTCCAGGCAATTGCCTTCTCTCCTATATTTCGTGTCACTCTTTTAAAATCACTCTTACTATTTTTTTTTCTTCTCAGGCAGAATCCCTTGCACTTTCCTTTCTTCCTCTTCTTCTATTAGACACTCACCCGGAGATGCTGTTCTCCACTTCATATTTCTCATAATTATCTTCAAGGAAACCTGAATACAGATTTAAAGCACTCATTAACATGCTGATTAGAAATCTCTCTCAAAGATTCAGAAAGCTGGCAGGGACCCCCCAGAGATCATCTGATGCTGCTCCTGACTTCAGGCATGTCTCACCTAAGCAGTTTTACACAGATGGAACACTGTATTTATCACCCCCAACGAGAGAGTTCCCAACATCCCTTGGTAACACAACCCTAGGCTTAGTCTGCATTTCTACGTAATGGATCACACACAAGACACAGAAAAAGAAGGCACTGTCCTTTTAAAAGTCGGATATTGCGACTTGACTAAAGTTAACCATGTTATGTGTTTAGTTGTACAGCTTGTTTTTAGGGCAATGGTTTAGATCATTAGGAGAGATCGTCTTTGTTGTTAAGCATTCTTTTGAAATAATACAAAAGGAAAACTCAGTGGCATGTCAAAGGGTTTCTTGTTTCACACACTGCTTTGTCTGGACATTATCATCATCCCTTCCTTCCTTCCGTCCTCCTCTCCCTCTCTCTCTCTCTCTTTCTTTACCTTAAAGGTCTTTTGCAAATACATTCTGTTTTCTGGTGTTATGTTTTTATAGGATTTGTGTGTGTGTGTGTGTGTGTGTGTGTGTGTGTGTGTGTGTGTGTGTGTGAATGTGTGTATCTCCACATCTATGTGTTTCTTGTGGTTTTTCTTTGGCTCTTTTCTCCTGGCAGTTAGTTTGCTTCATCCTACTCTGGTCTGTTTGCTTTTATTTTATATTATTTTATGTTATTTAATTATTAGTTTTAGATGCCTGTTTTTATTCTACTGAGAGAAAGTAGGGGTGTAGATTTGGTTGAGTAGGCAGTGAGGGAGGATCTAGGAACAGTTAGTTGGTGGAGGGGGAAACCATAATCAGAATATATTGGCTGGAAAAAAATCGACTTTAATTAAAGCAAAATATCCTGACCATCTCAATCTTCCTAATGAAATCTGCAGTCCTTAAATATAGAAGTACAGAAGTGTCAGAGTCAGAGAGACATTGCAAGATGCTTCCATAAAGATAAAGATACAAAGAGCCAAAGAATACAGGTGACTTTGTAACTGGCCTGGTAGAAATTAAGATATTTAAAGGACACTTGTGTCTCTGAATCTATCAGACATCAGAAACAATGCACCACAAAGAACTGTGTCACATGGTGGGAATCACATGGAGGGAGGAGAACACTCCAGGCAGAGGGAGGACTTGTCTCTAGGGAGAGAGATTTTGCACAGTTCTAGCAACTTGTCAGACTCCCTTATAGAAACTGAAGCCCAGATAATGATGAATCAGTGGTGACAGGACCACACCTTGATAGATGCTGCCTAGACTTGCATATCTTTGGCCCTGTATTTAAACTTCAGGGCCCCAAAGACCAACTTGGGCTCACTGGGTCTTTTGGTCCCTCTTGCCAATAAACCTCCCTTTTTATGTTTTCCATTTTTACCTTGTCTCTTTTCATTGTCTGGTTGAGGAAGGGTGGCCAGACTTGATTGCCGGTTCAGGTTGTGGGCCCCAAGTTTGGTAACTGCTTCTCAATGGTAGTAATGATTTATACCAGAACTTATTGTACTTATAAAGTAATCAGAATTGGATTCATTAAGCCACAAAGCTCATGGAAACTTTAGACAGTAGAGAACGTTAGCATTTTTGGTAAAAAATCTGAAATGTCTCTGTTTTAGTCACTTTTGTATCACTATGACAACTGAAAACTGCTCTAAATGGAGAAAGAACTGATATGAACTCCTAGTTACAAAGGTCGTAGTGCACAGCTGCTTGACCACATGGTTCTGGCCTACAGTAGAGCAGAACATGAGGGGAGGCTATAATGGTGGAGATCAACCACTTGTCTCATGGGGCTAGGAAGCAGAGTGCTGAGATAAAGAAGGGCCCAGGACATGATGTAAACTCCAGGGCATGTCCCGAGTGACTTGCTTCTTCTAATTAGGTCCTACGTGCAATTTTCCATTACCTCTCAATCATGCTATCAAATAGGAATCCGTAAGTGAATTAATTGGTAATGTGAGAACCTTCTTGAAACAATCGCCTCTCAGTGGCTGGTCATCACCAACTATAGGGCAAGCCTTCGATACAGGAGCACTTTGGAGAGACACTTCCAAATCCAAATTATGACAATACTCCTTATATATCAGTTTCTCATTTCAAATAAACTCAGAGATATTTTTGAAGCTCTCTACATCTATAAATCCACTAATTTGAGTCTGGTACTGTTGGTAGGACCCTTTTAAAAGGTAACCTCAGATAGAAAAAAATCCACAACATATTACCAATAAATTTCCAACAAATTGAATGAATGGGTCTTAATTTACAAATGATTAACTTAAAATTTGAATATAAAAATAATACCCAGGTATTTTACTTTTATGATGTGAAAATGACAATTCTGCTTTCCAAAGTTGCTTGAAATTTTTACATTAAGCATCTTTGAGCTTTTGAAACATTTTCTTATATATAACAAACCTAAGAGATGGTATTTTAGATATTGGGATATATTTAAATATATAATAAATTGATTATATTCCCAATTTTGGACAGATATGTAAACCAAATTTTATCCATAAATTCTATTAATTACCTAATTTTGTTAGTGACCCTAAGTTGTACGATTACACATCATACTTTGTAATTAAATTCTGAATGCACCTCCCAATGACTTTATTGGCCTTTAAACTAATACCCTTTAAACAGAATCCATGTCTACTTTATTTTCAGGTCCCTCTGGATACATTAC
Organism: Peromyscus maniculatus bairdii; assembly: GCF_049852395.1. Taxonomy (NCBI): domain Eukaryota; kingdom Metazoa; phylum Chordata; class Mammalia; order Rodentia; family Cricetidae; genus Peromyscus; species Peromyscus maniculatus. The sequence goes on along the minus strand of NC_134863.1, from coordinate 55,233,049 downwards.
TAGCACAACACAGTTCGTAGGTAGATCTTCCATAGATATGTTACAGGACTTTATAAAACAGTGAAGAGAGAAATCATTTATATGTAGTTTGGAGAAAAATATTTAAAAAAAACATGTTTAAAAGACATGTTATCTGTGTATAAAGTTCAGTGTCTTTCATTTAGTCAATTATTCATACTTAGTAATTTAGCATGCTCTAGCATGAAGAGTATCCCTTAATTTCTACCCATTGAAAATATAAAGTGACCTAGCAATTACACATTTATTTTATTGAAGAACTAGCCCATTGCCCCCATGTTTAAGGGCATTTCTATTTCATGTGGTTGTAATTCTGTGTTCTAGAGCCCTTCCTGAACTGAGGAGCAAATATATACATACGCTGTTGTGCCAGGGGGCACAAATTCTGTTTTGATTTACCCATGTGCAACTCCTATTAACATCAGGAAATTCAGGGCAAAGTTTAGTGTATTTCTCAGGAAGGATCATGTTGTTACATATACCAAGTAACACATGAATTCTTTTAGACTATAAAACCAATGATGTGCAGCCACACACATTTAGGACACTCATTTAGCTTTTCATTGACTAAGCGTCTCAATAGCCTGACTCATTTTTTATGGTGTATAATTTTTTTAAAGCAAGGATGTGAAAAAGAGAGAAGAGAGGTAAATTTCTGGGACTATTGAAAGCATAAATAGAGAGCTTATGGGATGAAAAAAAATCTCAATTTTAAAATACTAAGAGGTAGAAAAATATAGCACATATAATTTTACTTGAAATGTATGAAAATGATAGATGTGTTTTAGATGATGTTATTATGTGTTGTCCTTTGGACAGGTAGAATAAGCACTAGCATCTTGTTCTGTATTTGGAGAAGTAGAGAGGAAGCCAGCCCAGTGGGTCCTGAGGTACTAAGAAAAGGTGAGAGAAGGAAAAAAAAAGCACACAGCTTCCTCCCTCCCTCCCTCCCTCCCTCCCTCCCTCCCTCCCTCCTCTCTCCCCCTTTCTTATCCAACCATTCCTGAAACTAAGCATTGTATGCCTCTACGACTAGGTGTAGCACTTAACAAAAGAGAGAGCCCTCTTAAAAATGACTGAGGCCTGCAAGATATCTTATTAGGTAAACATGTTTATTACCAAGTTTGAGAACCTGAGTTCATTCCCCAGGATCTACTTGGTGGAAGGAGAGACATGGATCCCAAAGTTGTCCTCTGACTTCCACATGCTATCCATGGCAGACATGCACATGTTTATATGTGTGTACACACACACACACACACACACACACACACACACACACACAGAGAGAGAGAGAGAGAGAGAGAGAGAGAGAGAGAGAGAGAGAGAGAGAGAAATGTAAAAAAATCATGACTCTTTATATCCAAGGATTTTATTTCTAAAAGCAATTTTAAATGCTATATAAGTTGATATATAATTATTAGTTTTGCTTATGAACAAACCATTGTGTGCTATATAGCATTATAAAATATAAAACAGAATATAATGTGAGGTAATCAGTAAAGTAGAAAAAAGACAAATTTGAGTGTGTGTGTGTGTGTGTGTGTGTGTGTGTGTGTGTGTGTGTTTTAATTGGAAATTACTGGGTCTGACTAGACTTTTCCTTTGACTCCAAAGAGAATAAAATCCAGAGCCAAAGAGAAAAGGCTTATAATCCTTATAAAAATAACAAATTCAAGAAGAATAGAAATAGAAGAAAGATTTGGGGAGGAAGCAGCTGTCAGAGAGAAGGTCTGGTGGTTAGAATGAGAATGCCATCCCATGTATTTGAGCACTTTTTCCCCGGTTGCTGGTACTGTTTAGGGACCTTTGGCCTTGGTGGAGGAAGAATGCCTCTGGAGGTAGGCTTTGAGAGTTTAAAGACTCCCACCATTTCCAGGTTGTTCTCTTGGTTTCACGCTTGCGGTTTGAAAATGTGACCTCTCAGTTTCCTGCTCTGCCATCATAGACTCTTGTCCCTCTGGAATCTCAAGTCCAATTAAACTATTTCTTCTGTAAGTTGCCTCGGTCATGGTGTTTTATCACAGCAATAGGAAAGGACGTCACAGGCCTTCAGTTTGTGCTTTCTGTTAGAGACCAGTGAATTTCAGATTACCCTTGAGGAGACACGAAAAAGTTAGAGGGCTACACTCAACTCATTCTTTGTACCTGCTAGGGCTGATGGAGCCTGAATATTTCATAAGCATGGTGTACCCTATAGCTGTGGAACTGGATGTCTCCTTAAAGATTATGACTGCAAAGTACACTTCAAAGTGAAAGTTAAATGAAAATCACACTTAGCATGAGTGAATACACAAATATCTAAAGTGACTCCCAAGTGTTTGTAAATTAATCAATCAATAAGTGAATGGGTGTGGATGTCTCTATATGGCGCATGAAACAAATAAAAATGAAATAAAATAATGCTAAAGGTTTCATTGAATGAAAATTTGATATGATTGAGAAAAACAATGTGATCTGTTAGTTAATGTGATTCCAGAGTGTGCAATAAGAAATAGAATTAGAATGTTAAAAAAAAAAAAACAAAGAAAGAGTAAAGAAAAAGAAATGTGATTCATGGAACAAGAAAATTGATGGATTTCATCATACTGAAATCACACCCAAACAATTATTTTCCACTTAAGTGACCCATCATGAAGGGAAATAATCAAGAGGCTAACTTGACTTGTAAAATTTTAGACTTTTAATGATTAATAATGGAACTTCAGTCAGTAGGAGTACAATGGGTGTATGTATGTTTTACATATGTACATATCATTATGTTTGTGTTAGTCAGGGTTCTCTAGAGGAGCAGAAATAGTAGAATTAATATATTACAAAAGGGATTTATTATATGGGCTTATATTACATGGAATAGGTCAAGCCAACAGTGGCTCTTGGCAGCTGGAGATACTAGGAACCTAGTAGCTATTCAGCATGTGAGGCTGGATGTCTTAGGACTTCCAGTTTGGCATTGAAGGCCTGGAGGATTTGGGGTGAAGCTGAGGTTTTTCAGTTCATATTGGAAGGCCAGAAAAATCTGGATTCTGAAATCAGTAAATGATGGTAGCAGTAATACCCACAACAGAGTAGATGCCAGCACCAGCAGGCAGTAAAGACAGTCAGGCAAATGCAGCCTTGCCATTCATTCCTTTTTACATCTTCTGACCTGGGCTGCCAAAGGCAAGTGCTACCCAGATGGACCTAGAGGCACATGTCCTATTAGTTGATTCCAAACCCAATCAAGTGAACCACTAAGATAAACTATCACAAGCCTCTCTTTTTCCAGCTCTCACATTCTTTCTGTTCCGTCTTTTGCAATGTTCCTGAGCCTTGGGGGGAGTGATCCAGGTGTGCCATTAGTGGCCTAGCACTCAGTAGTCTCTTATTCACAGAATTATGACCAGTTATGAATCTCTGAAGTTGCTTCAAAAACAAAGAAGTTTCTCTGTTCAATGCTGACAGCAGCACTAATCTGCAGATACAAATATAAATATTTAGATGTAACTATTTAGGTGGCAGTTCATTCATTTAACAAAACGAATAGTAGCTCTGGGATCTATGGCCTTCTTGGCCACAGGCTTTACCCCAGGTCCACAGTGTCAGAATTGAAAGTTATCCTGTATAGTGGGGCCCCAAATAACACCCAGATAAGAGTGATGCCACGATTCCACCAGCAGGCACACTTTGCCTGGCAGACAGTTTGCTGAAGCCTGGGTCAGTAGAAAATGCTGAAGGGACAGAGAGAATCGTGACTCTCAGGCTGGCCACAACTTTATATTTGCTTATACTCCCTTCCATGGCAAACTGTACCTTTGCGTGTTTTCTGTGGAATGTTGGGCTCTTTTTCACCGTAGACCTCAGTGCAGTACGTAGTAGTGCACCACCACCCAAATGCTCTCTGGTTTTGATGTTTCTTCCACCAAACAAACTCCTCTGCCGTTACCTTTAAAGTCAACCTTATTCAAGTACTTAGGCCATGTAGATTATATAGTTCGATGCTTTGCTAGATCATATGAATGGCCCTAGCAGATTTTGATATTCTTTGTTCCTCTGTGAAACCTGATGAGCTAGGGATCCACTGTCTATTTTAATCTCAGCAATCTTGTCCTCCAGGCTCCCATGAGAATGGGAGGTTCTATTTACAGTATTCAAGAGCTTTTCTAGCCATTCATTGTTCTGAATTCTTCCACATTCTTCTCTCAGACTAGTTACAAAGGCCTAAGTATCTTGTGATCAGGTTTATCACAACAAGGCCCATCTTTCTGGGTTAGCTACTCTCCTCATAGCTGCTAAAAAAAAAAAAATGACCAAAGCAACTTAAGAAAGCAAAGATTTCTTTTGCCTTATAGTGCTAGGGGAAGTCCATGATGTTTGGGAAGCTGATCGAAGGAAAGGGAGCCTGCTGGCCACATGGCATTGCAGTCAGTCAGAGGAGAGTGATGGATGTTGTGTTCAGCTTCCCTTTCATTTTCATCAGGTCCAGGATCCCAGCCCGTGGAATGGTCCCACCCACGATTAAGGTGGGTCTTCCTACTTCAATTAACCTAATCTATATAATTTCTCACAAAAATGTCTGGCACTTAATCTCAACTAGAGCATCCTTCACTATTGGTGAAATTATTAAGGCCACTGGACGTAGTTAAAAGGAGATTTATTTAATGGCGTAACTTACAAATGAAGGAATAGGTAGGTTGAGGGTTCTGGGAAAGACGCAGCAGTAGTCCAGCGATGTTCTCTGGAGAACTCTCCTCCATCGCGTCCGGGTTCCACAACAAGAGAGCATGGCATTGACCCTGCCTTGTGGGTGTGATAGTTACCAAAACCTCAATGGGGGTTGGAACTTTCAGACCAAAGCTGGAGTGGCTACCCACTACACTTCACAGGTATGCCCAGAGTCTAAAGAAATCTAAATAATCCTTCATAGATATGCCCTGAGGTTTTAGCCTGAGCAATTCTAGCTCTAGTCAAATGTACAGTCACAATTAACCCTTACATCTTTATTCTTTTCAAAAACAAACAAAAGAACATGATCTGATTTATGTTGAAAGCAGCATCATTCCACTCTACAGACACCAATAGAAGCAGTGAGGCTGGAAGAAGGAAAACAACAGAGGTAACCGACAGAAGACTGGAGATAGCTCCATTGGGAGAGGCTTGCATAGCATGAATGAAGCCCTGACTAATAAAACCTGTATATGCCTAAAATTGGACACCTCAAAAAGTGAGGCATGGGCATCAGAAGTTGGAGACCACATAGCCAGTTCAAGACCAGCCTGGACCACATAAGATCCTGTCTCAAAATGAACAAAGCAAAACGAAGCAAACAGAACAAAAACCTGAACAAAATCAATCAAAATGGTGGAATGCTGTCTTATTGGCTTCACTATCTCACAAAACAAGGCAAACAAGACTTATTGTTGTAGTATTGGTAGGGTGTGAAAGAAAGATATTTGCCAAAGCTAAATTTCACTACTTCATATTTTAAAAGCACTTTACTAATATTCTAATCAGAGATTTTTTGAGTATTTAAAGGGAACCAGTCTGCAGCCATCTATTCCTAAACACAGCAGAGGCAAGGAGTTCAGAGGGCATAGCAGTCATGCCACTTAATAGGTGTGGTTTTATGACCTCTTTTCTCATGCTGAGTCAAAGCTGAGTCCTTCCCAAGTGAGAGAGAGGAGATGAAAACTAGCAGGGAAATGAGTCAAAGGGTATAGGGCATGTTTTTGTTCTTTTTCCTGGGATATCCCCAACACATTGCAAGCTATGACGCATATCGTTTTCACTGTCTGAGCAACCTGGAAGAACAATATTGGGTCATAAAGATATTATCACAGCATATTAATTTACTTTTCAAAAAGAGATTTAGAGAACACTATTCAAGTCTATAATATACTATGCTTATATATGTGTGTTGATTTAACAGATTTGTATATGACAGTGGGGACTTAAATAAATCTTGTTTCAATTTAAAGCTTGTTCCTCAACTGCATTTAAATGTACCATGTTCTTTACATAAGGAGTCATATGCACAATAGGTAGGCATTGAGTTTGGCCATCAACTAAATGGAATCGATGCCAGCCAGACTGAGACATATCAACTGGATATCAGCCTGTTTCAAACTACGGGCGCAGCAAGCTATTAGAGTGCCGAGCTTCAGTGGTACATATTTCTATTTTATCTTTATTGTAATGAGCAAGCCCTGTCTTTGCCTCCCGCTGTGCACTTTTGGAGGGTCTTCCATATGGTTGCTGCTAAGTACTTGGCATTTCCCCAACTGTTACAATTGGGTCAGTGGGGGGGATCGCTTAGGAGTGTAATAAAACAAGGGTGACTGCAGAGGGGGAGTGAGGTTCCTACCCACACAGCAGCTTATGGCCTCTCATGCATTCGCGCACAGTTCTATGGCATCCATTACTATGGGCAGCCAGGGTAACAACCGCCCCCCGCCACACACACACCCATGGCGTCTCCATGAGAAAAGGCCATGCCCTGGGTACAGGAAGGAAAAAAGAACATGTACCTTGCTTACTTCTGTTTTTCCCCAGAAAGTTTTCTTAACAAACTCTTGGCTAAATTTGACTAAGAGTAGCAGCAACATCAGGGTTATCAGTGTTCTCTGAGGATGTTGATGTCTTATGAAGAAAAAAAAAATTGTACACAAAAATATTCCATGTACGAGATTCTATTTTGCGTGTTTATTTTAAACACTCAGGAATACAAATAATTGTGCATGGAGACTTTTGGTATCAAATATCAATCTAGAGCTGTATAGCAATTTATTAGGTTCACTGTATAGCCAATTTGTGTGTGTGTGTGTGTGTGTGTGTGTGTGTGTGTGTGTGACTCCGTGTTTTCCCCAAGCCATTTACAGGGCATCTAGAAAGAGTTGGCAACGTTTGAGCAAAAATAGAAATGTAAGTCGACTTTCACTCTCGTTTCCGGCCAAGAGCATTAAAAGGCATTAGAAAAACTTGTTCGTCACGCCTTTCCTGGCCAAACAATCTCCAGACCCCAGATCCCCAGGGACACACACCGGCTGGTGGAGGCACCCGGAACCGGGCAGCAGGTACAGCTGGGTCCCGCAGGAGGCGGGGCAGGAAGCAAAAGTCTCCAGGCGGTCGGAGCAGAGGTCCTGGGGGCAAGCTCAGCAGAGCACTCAGAGAACATCCTCCAGGGCCCTGCACTGATGGCGTGGGAAGTCCTCCTGACATCAGTCAGGCAATCACAGGACGGCAGTCCCCGACACGTCTCCCGGGGTCCCTAATTCCAGCAACCTGGAGCAAGGAGGGGAGAGCCGAGCAGGTTTCACAAGTGCTTGAGGGTTAGTTAGCACAGAAACCAACCGAGCACCCCTGCAGGCACGGAGACACACCTGCCCGGCCAGCCTGCATCTGGGCTGCTCGCCTACCCGGACTCGGGAAGAGCGGGCAGCCTGCGAAGTGAGGGCAGCGCCGCGGCTTCAGACGCGCAGTGCGCAGGCGTCCCCGCAGAATGCGCAGGCGCCGCCTAGAAGTGACTTCTCCAAAAAGTGTCTTAGTTCCCGGTCACCTGAGCGCCCAGGACGCGGTCGCGGGAGCCTCGCGGAGCCACGCCCGCCGCAGGTCGTGTCCCGAGACCCTGCCTCCGCTCGCCCTCGCCGCCGCCACCACCCGCCGCCGCTGCGAGCCGTCCCCAGGCTCCGTCCTCACTGTCCTTTCCCCAGAACCGGGCCGGACCGAACCGGGCCGAGCTGGGCCGCCCGGGCGCGGCCGCTGACCATGGCGTCCCTCTTCAAGAAGAAGACGGTGGACGGTGAGTTCAAGGCCCGGCTCCACCGCCCCGGGAGGGGATCGGGGGCTCCGGCTCCGGCTCGGTGCTGTCCCCGTCCCCCCCACCAGCCCCGGGGTGGGCCCAGGTCGGCGGCCCCACAGGTGACCGTGGCTGCGTCACTCCGGCTCCCTCCGCAGCCTCACCTGGGCGGTTCGTCCTCCCGATCGCGCTCACCCCACCCTCGGTTTCTTTCCTTTTCTTTTTTTTCCGCCTCCCCCTTTCGAAGGGATTCTGAGCATTCTGAGCAGGCAGAGCGGGACTGGCCCTGGGGCGTCGTTAGACTTGGCGACTTGATGAATTTCTGGGTGGTTTCTCCCGCTGGTGTGTTGTTACCTTCCGCGGAGACGTCCCACGCCCTGACTTCAGAAGGGAAGCCTGTGTGCTTAGTGGAGGACCAGGCAGCGGGTAGCAGCGGGGTCCACTTCCGAAATGAACTTGGGGGCCCTGCTGCCTGTACCTTTACAGATGATATACCTCGGCATTACAGATAGGAAAGACTCCAGTAGAAAAAATACGACCAAGGGAAGGGTCCGGGTTTAGTGTCCATAGTGCAGATTTCTCCTATATGATTATCTTTTGCCAACTAAAGTGGGAGATGTGTAGTTTACGTAGAAGTTCGCATTTTTAGAGATGCTTATATCGTTTCAGGTGGCTCAGTGCCATCTTGTGAAGAGGGGGAAAAGTGTATGCACTGGAATGTACAAGTTTCGAGACATTCATAGGCAGTGGTGTCGTGTGTATGTTATACGTGGCTGCCCCAGGTGTTAAAGTCACACCAAGTTGTTTAAAAATGGCTTTTGATTGCATGTCGAGCCCAGGTGGTTGTTGGTTCAAGCAAATAATCACGCCTTTGTAAAGGTTCTAACCCAACCACAAAAGGAGCAGTGGTAGCTAGACTGTGATTGGTACAAACCCAGAGCTCAGCCCTGAGTTGGGGGTAACTCCTTCATTTCTTTGTGTTCACTGTTACAGTGCCAGATTTGGGGGGTGGAGGGGGGAGATAACAAAGACACCATCTCTACCCTACTACGTGACCGTTCATTTCAACACGGGGTGTCATTTTATCTCCATCAAACAGCATAATGCAGTTTTGCTTCTTCTGTGTGACCCATTTTTTTTGTCATTGTTTTGACTTTTTACTAATTGAGAAGCAACATTTTCAGCGTCTGGAATAGCTGTTAACTTGCCATGTGACATCACACAATACATGGGATGGGTTTGATGGGTGATTTCCTGAGAATATTGTTTAATCTTTAACCTGACACTTTTGTTTTCTTTCCGGTGCTGCTTCGGTACCGGTTCTGTGATACTCATTAGTTATTGTATTCTACTCCCTCCTGAATTATTACTATACATGTTTTATATAGTAGTAATCTTTACTATATACATATATATACATATAATTTTAGATAGCGATAATGAGAATTTACTAAGCACAGGAAAAAGTGGGTTCCTTTCTCACTTTGATAGCACAAATTAGTCATTTTTAGCAGTAAGCTCCAAATATTCTAGTCTTAATGTCTGTTAAATATCCTCAAAGGCAAACCTCAGTTTTGTGCTTTCTGGTATTTCTGACTACCTAGTGACTTACACTTGAAGTTTGGAGGAGGTGGGAAGAGACAGTGAAGGTGTGCAGGGAAGGTATATGACTGCACATTGATCTGCAGTTGAGTTAGTCTTAAAAACAACAGTTAATCTTTTTTTTTTTTTTTTCCTGAACAGACTTTTAGGGGAAAAGTCCTAAGGACTTTGCTAGGTACAACACCACTAAATTAAAAGTCTGTGTGTGACATTTCTGAATGTAAATTTGGATCCCGTGTACATTTGCTCTGTGTACCAATTTGCAGACTTGACATCTTCTTAAATTAGCATATTAATTCAATTCATTTACTCATGCCTTAATTGTGGGTTTACATTTTCATCATTTTACTTTAGAGCTTTACGGATGTTTGTTTTCCTTGTTAAAGGACAGGGCTCTTGTTTTGTATCAAAGGTGCATCACTCCTCTCATTATGAAATACTATGTAATGAAATTTAGTGTATTTCTGTGCATTGCTCTCAGTTCCCTGGGCAACATTATCGATCATACGATCTTTTACTGTATGCTGACTTTGTGTCTGTTCTCACAGTAATGAAATTCTGATATATAAGGGAAATAGGTAGCTGGTTGTGGATCTGTGGAATAATTGAATCTTTTCGTCTCTGGATTGGCTGGAAGAATTATATACTGTATCATTAAAGACCACTGCACATGTAAATTAAAAAGGGAGACAACATTAGAACACATTACTATTCAGAGTTATGTTTAATTCATTTTGACACAAAGATGAACAAGTCTCTGCCGTGTACACTTGGTTACAGAAATTAATGAGAGGTGTAGCTCACTGCCACTGAAGAGAAGAAGGATTCCTTCCGATTTGAAATTACCATTGAGCACTTGATTTCTACCTTCTGAGTTGTATTAGATGAACATACACTGTTTATAATCTGTTTATCATCAGTGTCTTTACTTCTGTGTGGACAAATAGTAACCTGTTTACTGGAGAGAATTATGAACCTGTTAGGCCAGCATTCCATCAGGACTCATCATAACCGGGTAACCATTCCTGCCTGTGAACAACTGAAGTGCTGGGGGTAGGGGTGGAGCTAGCAATAGAGCAAGTGAACAAGGCAGTGGGTTTGATCCCGGAACTGGGAAACACAGTGCCCTTCTGTTTTGTTTTCCTGGCTTGAGATAAGGTCTCACATTGTAGCCCAGCTTGCCCTGGTGACCCACTGTCTCAGCTTCCCCTGTGGGGGGAATGAGAGGCATACATCACCATGCCCAGCTGAAATAGGTAACTGCTGAAGTTATTGCAACACTGTCATTTTTACATGAGATTTGCAGTGAAGACAGTTTCCGATCTTCCTAGAAATGAGTGCTGTGCTAGGAGAGTGTGTGCTGTGCTTATTCGATTCTCATGAAGCCTGTGGTAGAAGCTCGGCTGTCACCGCCTTTGTCTTGATGGGGAAACTGGGTGCAGAGGACCTGAGGGAGCTGCTCAGGATCGAAGATGTACTCAGTAGCGGAAGTAGGAGCTCACCCTTGTATGTGTAATCACTGCCTGGTTTTCCTTAGAGATTGACCACATGGCATGCTGACGATGACCTTGTTAATTTTATGAAGTTGTCCATGTGTTTTCACTTTTGCCTATAAACCGGACTGTTCTCTTTGAGGTAGTAATAAAAGCTTAGTTTCTATCTTGGAAATGACTCCACTTTTTTGAAGGTCCCTGTACCTTAACATTTTCTAAGAATCTCCCGGCCTCTATGTCAGCCTCTTGAAGAAGTGATGCATCCTCTCAGCTTACTCCTCAGGAGTGCCTCCCTCCTCCGTTCTCAGCAGTGTGTCCTGTGTATCATGACGTGACACAACTCTTGCTTAGGGCATCACAGATCACAATAAAGAGCCATTTTTAATGATTATCTCTGAGGCCTATGCTTAATTTGATCTTTATAATTTCTTCCTCAAAATGCTTTCTTTTGGCTTTTAGAACCCAATACTTTAAAAAAAAAAGACTTATTTATAGCTGTGTGTGCGTGTGCGTGTGCGTGTGCGTGTGCGTGTGCGTGTGCGTGTGCGTGTGCGTGTGTGTGTGTGTGTGTGTGTGTGTGTGTGTGTTTGCGCATGCCCATGTGTGTAAATGCCACATTTGCAGGTACCTGCACAGACCAGAAGAGGGCATTGGATCCTATGGACCTAGAATTATAGGCACTGTGCAACATGGTGCTGGGAACTGAACTTGGTCCTCCACTGCAGAGTCAGCTTTCCAGCTCCCAAACACTCTTTGAACTTTCCTTTACCCTGGGTTTTTGTGTTTAGTTGAGTTTTCTTTTTTTTCTTTTCTTTTTAAAAACTATCCCTCAAATGTTAAGGTCTGTCTTGGGCTACCATTGTATAATCTCTCACTACACCATCTGTTTTTCATGTTACTTATAATTTACATGCCATTATATCTAAAATTTTTTTTTTATTTTTGTTTAAAACCATTATATCCACTAATTTGCTGACTGTCCGCATATAGTTTTCTAAAGCAACAGAAACCAGAGAACCCAGAGGAACACAACTCTGTCTTAAAATTCTCTCCTTCCAGGGCCCAGTCTTCCAGTGTGGGTAATGCTGATTTCACCTCCTTCCTTTACATGATTACTGAGTCACTAATTTCAAGTCTTCCCCCTTTACCCCTTGGATATTTGACACGTTCCTGTGTGTGTCTGTAGCTCCCTGTTCTAATTCTGATCCTCCTTGTCTTGTGCTTCAGCACAGCAGCCTTCTGCTTTAATTTCCTCAGCTCTTTACATCCTTTATCTGCAAACTTGATTGTGTGATTGTTCTATGGCAACTCAAGGCTGCTGCTCCTCAGAGTACACTTTTCAATGAATCTCTGGTACCCAATAAGCTCTTTTAGTAATACCCACCTTGCCTTGTTCTGACATGCTTTCATTTTTGCCATGTCCCAGTCTTATTATCCTTCAGTAATGTTCTTCTATTCATCTGTATACTGAAAATCGGTCTTTTTTATCCTGACATATTTTTACTTAGGATTCCCATGAACCGAGAATTCTCTTTTCCTTTCCTCCAGTTTTGTCCTTCAGGAAGCCTTCCCTCATGCAAACTGCAGAAGAAATACATCACTTCTGTTCCTACACTTGACATCTGCATCCCTACCATCCTTCACTGGAACTAAACTTCTTTTGTACTACCAAAGAGGGCTTATTCTAGTGTTTCCTGCCTTCCATATTGGTTTCAGTCTTCAGCCATATTAAAATATTTCTCTAGTAGTTTATAGTATAGAGAGCACAACCCTAAAATGTTATCACCCTGAGACCCTGAGCCTGCTGATGTGTCTATCAGTGCTACTACTCGCTGTGAGCCCTGCAGTGAGTTTGAAGAATGCTGAATAGAGAAGGAGCAGAGCTTCTTGGCTTCTGCCTTCTTGGATCACTCATATGTGCTGGTTATCCACAACTGGTGGGTTTTGACTAAGTTGGAATAAGTCTGCCAAGAAGTCTGTTGTGGTCCCACATTTATGAACCATTAAGAAGGAAAGTACCACCTCTAGCAACTGAATCCCTTTCAGAAAAATGTCTTTCTTTCTAGGATAAAAGACAGCAACAGCATTGTGCTATGTACAGTATTCAGATCTTGCATAGAATGCTAAGTGTCCCCTTAGTGATTATTACCCTGAATATTGTAGATCTCACATTTTACACTCTATTTTCCCTACATTCTTGACATAGCAAAGAAAATCAATGAGTTGAATGTGGGATTCAAAGGCATAGTATGCTTGTCATACACTTTTTCTTAACTGGTTTTAGACCAACATCAAGTACCAGCCTTTGATGTTTCTTACTCTTCTTAACAGAAGTTCTCTGCATTTTCAGAAGAGATCACTCTAGGAAAATGTCTTCCCTTTTATCTCCCCCCAACCCCCACTTCATGACAAGCACAAATTAGACTAGGTTTGCTGGCACATGCCCATCCCAGAAGCTTTCCGGAGCAGTTAAAGAAGCTGGTATTTGAAAACTTTGCTTGAATGGATTCTTAAGACTTTGATGATGTTTGATACTGTGGTAGATGGAATAAAAATTTGCCTCTTATGCTGCCGTAGGGCTTGTCTCTCTCATTTTGTCTACCTCTTCCTTCCATGCAAGTCCTACTGTTTCACTTCAACCTATTTCTTTTATTGAGTTAATTCATCTTATAAATAATAGGGTTTTGTTATGATATTTTTATGCATGCCTGTATTGTGCTTGGATCGTACCCATCCCCATTCTCCTCACATACCATTCTTCAAACCTGTGAGCCTGAGTTGTTTATCTCTCTGGCTGGAGTAAAGCTGTTGGCATGGCGGGCTCCTGTCCTGAATCTTGCCATCATTCCTGCTTTTGCTGTACTGGGTATTAGAACGTAATTAAGTGGACACTACCTCCCCACCAAGCTGTTGCTTTACACTATTCCTAAAGCCTGAGAAATATTTGATTTGCTTACATGGGAAATTCTGATTCTTCCTCACTTTTCTCTCCTGCCTGAGTCAGTCTGGTTTTTAGAGCCTTCTAGGAACTGCTCCCCAATGCTTCCTTCATTTGTATTCTTTGCCTGTGAGTGTATACCACTTTCTCAAGGTTTCTTCCTCTCACTAACTCTAGAAGACAGAATATCTGCAGACTCAGGACCAATTTCCCCTCTATTCCTTGTCTAATTCTACCAAATGTTTAGCTGAACTCACATTCAGGGCATCTATCCCCAGGTATTACTGGGTTTGGACAGCACTAGTACCACTGCCCTGGTGTCCACTCTTGCTCCTGATTCTAGCTGCTGCAGTTTACAGAAAAAGTCTCAAAGAGTGTCTTCCAATAAAGCAGAATGGAGGGATGTTTCATTTTTTTCTTTTAAGATTTATTGTATTTCTTTATGTGTATGAGTGTTTTACCTGCATGTATGTATGTGTACCATGTGCATACTTGGTGCCCACAGAGCTCAGAATAGGGCATTGGAACCCTTGGGACTAGAGTTACAGACAGCTGTGCTGCTGGAAATGAAAGCCACATCCTTTACAAGAGCAACAAGCATGAGTCAGCTTTCCAGGGCAGATTGTTTAGGTTTTGCCCTCATCTCATGTGATAGTTAGTTAGGATAACTGATAAGCAGTAAAATTGCTGAAATAAAATGATTTTTTCCCAAAGGAATGCATTTCAAAGTATAAAATTCTGTTTTCAGACTAAAGTCCCTATGGCCTTTGAGGACCTCACGGCATGCTGTGTGATGGCGCAGCATGACCCTCTAGGGACCAGGTAGAGTCCCAGCTGATGTGATAGGCTTGATATGCTGGTGTCTCCTGACAGTAATCCTGAGCTGCCCTTAGGCCTGAAACAGACCTTTCCCTTTCCCTCCCAAAGGGTACTTCATTCTCTATTAGTCACAAATTAGTATGATTCTATTTATAGTTTATTATCACTTTTTGGTTCTATATTCAAATGTGCAAATTATATGCAAATGATCAGAGTGCTGGAAGTGAGCGGTAAGTCAAGTTAGGACTTGGCTTCAAATCTCAGTAGAAAAGTATAGTGAGAGACCTTTTTATCTTATTTTTTACTTTTTTATTTTATTTATTTATTTTTAGTTTTTAGTTTTTCAAGACAGGGATTCTCTATGTAGCCTTGACTGTGCTGGAACACATTCTGTAGACCAGGCTGACCTTGAACTCAAAGAGATCCCCCAGTCTGCTTCCCCAGTGCTGGGATTAAAGGATTGTGCTATCACCTCCTGGCAACCCTTTTGTTTTAAATTTATATTTTTTGGACTTAATTTTCTAAACATATAAACTCAACTGATTTGGATCCTAAAAAGTCAAAAAGACCTTTTCTGATTGTATCTGGCTGTGATCTTGCTACCCAGGTGTAGGTACTTGCATTTCATTAGGAAAAGATCCTAACAAGGTTGAGATTGGCATTTACTACCCAACATGGAGCTGACCTGGGTGACAGAGGGTTAGGTGACATTCAACCCTTTCTGGCTCTGAATGAATGAATAGTAACAGGGAGCAGCATACTGTATCACTTACACACTTCGGACATTTTTGCAGTTTGCAAGTGCCACCCATTGTGAAGTACATCACAACAGCCTTCCAAGGTGGCTGAAGGGGTGGTTCTTAAGAACTCCAGGACACAGCCTGTTGCCTAGAGAAAGAAGCAAGGGATGCATGGGAAGGAAGCACTGTGTCTCTTCCATGTCAGCAGGGGCCTACACTTGATTCTGCCATTGTCATGGCACAGGTTAAAAATAGAAACGTTCTATTGGACTACATCTGGATGCTTGCCATTCAAAAGACAGTACTAGAAGGAGAGAGTCAGCAAGGGATCCCCCGAGAAGGTAGAAGGCGAGGCTAATAGTTACCAAATTCAGTCTTGGGGAATGGAAGTATTTAAAAGGGGCCTTAGAGGGAGAAGACCATCAGCAGCATACTGAGTGAGCTTGTCTTCAACCAGAGTATGGGTCCCCTCTTTGACTTTTTAAATCTGTAGTGGGAATAGTATAAGCAACTGTGACCTCTGGTATTTTGTTTAAATAGACATACAGCTTTTCTTGTGGTTAAAATTAACTGATACATAGCATTAGAACATAAGGAAGGGTTACAGTCCCATTTTATCTGAAGGCTATTGCATGTGTTAGGTTCTACTGAACTCTGAGGAATGATAATTTCATATCTGATAACCATTTTTTTCTTTAGAAATGAGAATGCAGGAAAGATTAGGGTTGCAGTTTTTGCAAGAGGTAGAGGGAAGCCAAGGGCAAGGGGAGGGCATATAACCATACAGAGATTGCTTCCAAGAGCAGCTACTGTTTGGAGCCCCACATTCAGGATGCTTGTTATTTCAATGATCCATGTCTTCACTGTACAAAGATATCAGTCATTGTTTAGATTTTAATTCTACCAGTCATCCTTCCCAATAACAATAGATCTTATTATATCTTAAAGTAGTAAGTTAAATATGCTTGATGACATTTTCCTTTATATATCACAAGTTTTGAGTATCATAAGATCACTCTTAGATAATATATTGACATGGCATTGTGGCAATACAGACATAAACATACCACTATATGTGCTGAAACCAAAACTCTTGAGCCTGAGGAATCTCTGAAATAAAAGGGCTATTGAGCTAGACAGAAAGGACCACATCCTGAGACAGGATTCTGCAACTTCCTGTTGCAAAGCTGGAGAGCAGTTGGACACTGTCCACAGGCCTAGAGCTGCTGTATTTTGAACTGAAACATCTAAGGAAGGAAAGCATGACTGTTTACATGAGCCCTGCATTGGGTGGTGTTGACTTGGGCAAAGTTCAGGTATAGCACATCCTGTAATAAGTAATTGTTACCTTTGAAGTGGTTGGGGCCACAAGCAGGACACATGCTGCCTAGAGCTTAATGATGGAACTTCATGTTTTAACACATAGGACTGTGGAGTAAAGTGTGTGAAGAAAGGAAATTCGATCGAGAACCCACATAAAAGCCAGACCTGGTGGCAGCGCTTGTAATGGCAGTGCTGGAGAGGAGGAGACCAGGCAGAGAGATTCCTGGGGTTCACTGGCCAGCCTGCCTACCTGGGAAGCTCTTTTAGGGATCCCCAGGCGAGGGAGAAACCCTGCTCAGATGACAAGGTGGATGGCACCTCAGAAAGAACCAGTGAGGCTGACTTTGCCTCTACATGTGCACGTACACACACACACACACACACACACACACACACACACACACACACAATTTTAACACATTCCCATATATGAAGCAGTTTTCGTTACTGCTGATACTTAATCTACCCCATCTTTCCTTCTTTCATCTTCCACCCCTGAAATTAAGCTTAGACATCTCAGGATTTTTTTTCTCACTGTATGTATCTCCTACTCTTAAAGAACTTGTGTCTTAGAATGAAATCCAATCTAAGAAGTAAATCAAGTGAAAAATAAAGTTGACCTTTAAAACATTAAAAATATCTCAACCTTTTTATGTTATTCCTTCTGAATTATCCAGAAGACCGAACCATTAAATGTGTGTTTCACATATGGAGTACATAAGAAAATGGCGGAGTAATTTGTTTGTTTTATAGACTGCTGCTGTTGCCTCACATGAAAAGACATTTTACTGTCTTTTCCTACTTACCATAATATGTTTTAAAGTGTTATGATTATGTTTTAGTATGTAACATTAGATGCTCTGAGTTTATAGCTTAGCACTGTTTAAATATTAATAGGTCTATTAACAACTCTAAGGCTGTGGAATATGCAGTAGTTAATTTTCTTTATTTTTTTCTTTTTATGATATACAGTGTCAGTTAATGTATGCATAGTTACATAAAATTAAAGTAAAATTGAATTATCTTTCATTAAACTGTTGGGTTTCATTATAATATTTTTTTTTAATCGAAGATGTCCTTATCTAGCCTGGACTCTGATTCTTAGACAGCAAGTGAGTGTCTGTCTCAACATTTTAGTGTGGACACTGATTAAACAGCCTTAGAACACACATGTGATATAAGGACTCTTCAGAGACGGCTCTGCTGTAGATGGAGTCATGTGCCCAGGGCCTGACTCTTTCTGACCACATAGTCTACAGCTTGCCCTTCATGCTGATAGTTTCCTGGGACCGCTCTCAGAGCTCAGGGAAGTGTCTTCCTTGCTTCCTATGATCTATTGGGAAGAATATCACATGGGGGGAGGGACGTGAAGAGACTCTTAGGTGGAAGACAGGGCATAGTGTTTCTACAGCTGCTCTGGGTACTCTACCATCCTGGGAGCACAACAGTGTGGTCCCCAGTTGGAAAACATTGGCTTGCTTTCCTCCCTGATAAGCCTTGATAGTCCAGTTGATAGAATCCTCCACCGCTGAGTTCTAGGGAGGGGGTTGGCGTCCAGGGAGGGGGTTGGCGTCCATCCCTCACACTGTAGCTATCAGTAGATAAACTTACTGATTTCCTGTTAAAATTCTTGTTGATTCATGGTAAATGAGATGTCATTTCAATACATACATACATTGTGTAATGTTTAAGCTTGGTTAAATGTGCCTGTCTACTCAGATGGTAAGACCCTTCCTACTTCTTTCCTTTAGCTTTTTCAAATGGGCACTCTCCCACGGCTCTCTGCAGTATAGTGGCACACCGAAACTATTGCTCACATCCAATTTGACTTAGAACTGTATTGTGAAAGCATCAAATACCTGGGAGGAGCCGCTTAGAAGGGGAACATTTTGGCTCTTTGTTTGTGTGGCAGGAAAGGGATGCAGAAGGAGTTCCTTGGCACTGGAACAGCAGGGGTGTGCAGTGGCTGGTCACATCCCTTTGGTAGTTAGGAAGTACTGAGCTCATACCAGAAGCATGCTGCGCCATAACCTAATAGACCCCTAAGCATTCTTCCTC
Organism: Peromyscus maniculatus bairdii; assembly: GCF_049852395.1. Taxonomy (NCBI): domain Eukaryota; kingdom Metazoa; phylum Chordata; class Mammalia; order Rodentia; family Cricetidae; genus Peromyscus; species Peromyscus maniculatus. The sequence continues at coordinate 55,214,284 of NC_134863.1, read as the reverse complement.
TAGTCCAGGGAGTCTCAACCTTCCTAACACTGAGAGCCTTTAATACAGTTCCTCATGTTGTGATGACCCCAACCATAAAATTATTTCATTGCTACATCATAACTGTAATATTGCTATTGTTATGAATTTTAATGTGAGTATCTGATAGGCAGGATATCTGTGCAATCCCCAAGGGGTTACAACCCACAGGTTGAGAACCACTGCTCTAGCCAGACCCATTTCTTTTGTTCTTTCTTTCTTTCTTTTTTTTTTTTTTTTGGTTTTTCGAGAAAGGGTTTCTCTGTGTAGTTTTGGTGCCTGGCCTGGAACTTGCTCTGTAGACCAGGCTGGCCTGGAACTCATAGAGATCCACTTGCCTCTGCCTCCCGAGTGCTGGGATTAAAGGCGTGCGCCACCACCACCCGGCATGACCCGTTTCTTAAAGATTCCAAACCTCCTAAAATAGTGCCACTAGCTGGAGACAACTCTTCAAACACATGAGCCTTTGGGGACTTTTCCACTCAAATCACGATAGAATGCAGTCTCCACCTCTTCCTGCCTTCCTTCAGTCCCCAGCCTTTGGAAACCTCCATACTAGTCTCAGATCTGTGGAAGCATTTTTTAGATTTTGCGTATTAGTGCAATCAGGTGCTACTTTTCTTTCTTTACCCATCTTATTTTACCTAATGATCGTCAGTTCCAAAGGACTCCAGCTCCATCCAGGTTGTCACAAATGACAGAATTTTATTCATGTAAATAATATTCCATTAGGAATGCATACCACATTTTCCTTCTACATCATCAGGTAATGGATACTTAGTTTACTTCCATTTCTTGACTATTATGAATAGTGTTGCATTAAAAATGTGAGTGCAGATGTCTCTCTTACACTGATTTCATTTACTTTGACTATATAACTGGAAATGACCTGTTAAATCATTTGGTAGCTAAAGTTTTAATTTTTTTGAAATTTCAATTCTGTTTTTGATGATGTCTGTACTGATTTACATTTCTACCAGCAGTGTGTGAGAGTTCTTCACACCCTCACTGGCCCCTCCCCTTTTCCTTAATAGTCATCCTCACAGTCCACTTCCATCTTATATATGTATCCCCCTGATAACTAGTGTCGAGAATTTTGTTTATTGGCTAGTGAGGTCCATATGCATTCTGGATATCAATCCTCTGTCATATGTATAGCTTGAGAATATTCTCTCTAAGTCTTTGTAAGTCTCTCACTCTGTAAGTTGTAGTTAAAATTGGCATTTGCTTCATTGAAAATCTGTTGTTTCATACCAATAAGACTTAACTATACAAAAAAGGATTCAATATAATGTGTGTTCTTTTCTGAAATCCATATAGTGCTGGAGTAGAGAGGTATAAAGGTTGTGTGTGTGTGTGTGTGTGTGTGTGTGTGTGTGTGTGTGTGTGTGTTGGGGGAGGTTGTTACATGTGCAATATGAAATTGTATAATAATTTTCTAAGATAAATTTTTAAGCACTGCATATTTGAACAGATTTTTCTATTCTTTATATAATCTATGGTTATAATAGATATTTCAATATTTGATTAGTTTGCAGTATATTAAATTGAAAGAAAAAATTAGCATCTAGTAAAAGTTTCCTTTTTTGTTACATTCCCTTAGTCCAGCATTTTAAGCGGTATTGAGGACATTCTTACAGTTGTAACTTTCTTTTGTGGTTCTAGATGTGATAAAGGAACAGAATCGAGAGTTGCGGGGCACGCAGAGGGCTATAATCAGAGATCGAGCAGCTTTGGAGAAACAAGAAAAACAGCTGGTGAGTAGAACACTGAAGTTCAGGAAAACTCTAAAACACACTGGGGAATTAGTGTTGAATAATTACCTAACTCAGAACAGGCAGTGAACAAGAGGTAAGGGATTCACCTGTGGGAAATCAGCCACACTTCATCCCTTGCTGAGTGTTCTGCTTTTGTTATTGTGTCATTTGTTGGCTTTTATCAGAATTCTGTTTTCTGTTGATATAGAATCAAATTATTCCATTTCATGAAGATTATGAATGTCTAGGAATAAGTATTTCTTAAAATGGATCTACCTCCTTGATGACATTAAAAATAAAAAGTCACAGAAAACATGTAATAAATAATAATAGGTGTCTTACATGGTCTTTTAAAGATGATTGTTCCATGACAGCTTATTTTTAATTCGATGGTTATGGCTCATCTTAAAATTTTCTTTATGCTATATCTTTACATGCATGTTGCCCCGATCTTAAAGCAGCTTTACTGAGCTGTAAGATACATGCAATAAGTTGTACATATTTAGAGTATACCATTGATACTTTAAGTATATTCCCTGAAAGAGAAAGCAATAAACACAGGCATTGTTCCCCAAAACTTCTGATGCCTTATGAAATCCCTCCTGTCTGTCCTTACTGTCTCCCTTTATTCAGTGAGAATAATACTGGTGTCCCTAAATTCATTTGTGTTTCTAAAATTGTATAAAGATGTAATCACAAGGAACTCCTTTTTGTTTCTTTAAGCACAGTTAACTTTGAGGTTAATCATTGCCTCCACATATATGATAGGTATTGTTCTGTTTTATGCATGTTTCCTAGTTTATCTGTTTGCTACTCAAGCATGCAAATGTTTTTTTCCAGATTTTTTCATTAATTGAAGTTTCTGTTTGTATTCAAATGAATTTCTTGTACATTTTCATCTCTTCTAGTTAATTACTGGAAGTGAGGTACATATTTTACCTGATATAAGAAAGTAGTGCTAAACAGTTTGCAAAGCGTCTGCATTGTTTTCTCTTCGCACTGGCAATGGCTGGATTGCAGCTGGAGTGCAGTCCTTCATTTGAACCATTCTGTGGAGGTGGATGGTGACCCTGAATCGCACCTCGCTCATCATTAGTGATGCTGAGCTTCTCTTTTAATGAGTCTCATGCCCATTTACAGATACTCTTTGCCAAAATGCCTAGTTTTACTCATGTTCCTTCATCAGACTAGTTTGTAAAGTTTCATTTTTTATTTGTGTGTGTGTGCGCGCGCGCGTGTGTGTGTGTGTGTGTGTGTGTGTGTGTGTGTGTGTGTGTACGTGTGTGTGGTCTCTTCTGCTGTGAGGTCAGAAGAGAGTGGAATAACTTTGTAGGTAAAATTATAACAGTTGTGATTCTACACACACACACACACACACACACACACACACACACACACACACACACGGATACTGGGAACCAAGCACAAACAAGTGCTCATAGCCTCTGAGCCGTCTCTCCTGCCCTTACCACCTTTCCTGACTCTTTGATCAATAGCTGTGTGTGCTTGGGTACAAGTGCTTCCTCATTAAGAGTTCGCTTCGCAGATATGCTCCGCAGCTTCTTGACCTTGTCTTTCATTTTCCTAAACGTCTTTTGATACACAAAAGTTAGTTATTAAGATGAAGACAATTACAATTTTCTCCTGTGGCTATTAACTTTTAATATATAAGAAAAAAGCAATAGTAAATTCTCTTATGTTTTCTCCTAGAACACTTAAAATATAGCCATTACATTTTTTTTCTTGAGATCGGTGCTGTGAGAGCCTGGTTTCTCTGGTGCTAGCTAAAGGGGTGCACTTCGCGTACATGGAGATGTGTAACCTGGGTAGCAGCTTTCCTTGCCTTACTGGTAGTGAGCCAGACTCCCAAGTGTGGCTCTTCCTGGACTGATAGGACTTTTCTCAAGCCCAGGGCCGTGCTGCTGTCCTTACTGTCATTTCATAGTAGACTTAGAGTTAGAAAAAACTTCACCATTCACCTCGAGGCTTCCTTTTTCTCAGAATCCTTTAGGGTATTTCAGGTGTTTCATGTTTCCAGGGCACTTTAGAACAAACCTGCCACTTCTACAGAAATGACTAGATTTTGATTGGTGTTACATTACATGTGTAAATTATTGGAAAGAATTAACATTGTAACAGTAAGTCTTACTGTCCGTGAGTTTTTATATTTCTCTCTTGACTGGTATACTTAGAGGTGTACCAAGTTTTTTATGTGTATCTTGGATCCTACAAGCCTCCTCGGATTGTTTATTCTTGTAGCCTTTTATACATGCATGAGAGTCCTACATCAGTGGATCATAGCATCATGAATAAGGAAGGCTTTATGTCTTCATTTCCTGTCTTGGAATCGTTTTTATAATATACATTTATGAAGTCTTTGAAAATTTCATCCAATGTGGTTTGATTGTATTCATCCCCCTGACTCCTCCCAGATTGCCCCTGCCTCTACTTTATGTCCCCTAGTTACCTACAAGTTGCTATCTTTTTTGATGCTATCTCATACCACCCACCTCTGTCCCACCCAAGAACTGAATCTACTCTTTCTTTGTCCACACTGTATACACTGCCCACCCACTGATCACTAGTTATCAGATCAGTTGCTGTGGTGCTTGCGGCCAAGTAATCCTAATGTTACTTTAGAACAGTTCCAAACTGTTAAGAGTGATGATGCTGAGAGTTCACATATAGCAGAGGAAAGAATGTACATTATTTTCCTTAAAGGGAAGGCAGAAGATATCATACACACACACATATACATAGAAACTGCAGACTATGATATATACATGTGTATATATATGTGTGTGTGTGTGTGTGTGTGTGTGTGTGTGTGTGTGTGTGTGTGTGTGTGTGTGAGTGTGTGTTTGTGTTTATATACATCATAGTACAGTAATAGTGCAGTTTCAGGCCTCTCTGGGAATTGACACATGGCTGCGGTTAAGAGAAAACAACTGTAGTTGAAATGACTCTAGCAGTCTGTTTAAGAGAAGGGTTGATATCTGTGACTCAGGTGCATTTTATATTTGACTATTTCTCCTTTCAGTCTCATCAATTGTAATCAACATACTGTGAAACACAGTTAACACATGTGTACACACTTAGGACTGACCTGAAAGTTTTATGTTTTGGTCCCTTTATCATTATGAGATGATATTTTTTTTTACTTCTGGCAATATCTCTTGTTCTTAAATTTATTTGATCTGATATTAGTATAGCCAATCCAGATTTGCAGACTTTGGTAGATATATATTTTCTTTTTAAGACACCTTTGTGCTTACATTTAAGATTGGTTTCTTGAGATAGCATATAGCTGGATTTGCTATTATACATTCCAGAAGTTTCTTTTTCAGTGGTATATAAGGTGGAGATTTTTTTCAGTGCAGTTATCTGTATTATTAACTTTACTATCTCAGCATTTTCTTTGTCATACTATTTTTCTTACCTATTTTTGGATGTTCACTTGGTATTTTCTCCTGGGCTGTGCATGTACTGTTTCATAAACTTGCTCTATGGTCACAAATGAGAGTCACAGTTCTTCCTGTGTGAACATGTGATGTAGCCTCTCAAGCATGCTTCCTCTCCATGACTTTATGCCTACTAGATATGTTCATCAAGCTAATCACTGAGAACTACCCCTTGATTGTATTCCCTCATCTTCTTTGTCTTCTTAGGAATTAGAAATTAAGAAGATGGCCAAGATAGGTAATAAAGACGCTTGCAGGGTTTTAGCTAAGCAGCTTGTCCATCTACGAAAACAGAAGACAAGAACTTTCGCTGTCAGCTCAAAAGTCACGTCTATGTCCACACAAACAAAAGTGATGAATTCCCAAATGAAGATGGCCGGTGCCATGTCTACCACTGCAAAGGTAACTGGGAGCTTTGGTGTCTTTTTATCGGGGATATATAAGTACTGATATTCAAATTAGATTTCAAAGCACTTTCTTGTACATCTGTGGTACAAAAATCTTAGTTAATAGTATTATGAGTTACAATACTAGATTATCCAAGTAATTGATTCTAGCTTAGTTATTAGTATGTTATAAAGTAAGAACATTCAGCCAGGCAGTGGTGGCACACACCTTTAATCCCAGCACTGGGGAGCCAGAGCCAGGCAGATCTCTGTGAGTTCGAGGCCAGCCTGGTCTACAGAGCGAGATCAGGACAGGCACCAAAACTACCCAGAGAAATCCTGTCTCAAAAACCCAAAAGGGGGAAAAAAAAAAGTAAGGACATTCACATTTTCCAAAGATTACTTGAAGCATCAAAGTTCTTGTCAAAAAATTTGGGGGTTTCTTTTTTATTATAATTTCTGACTACTTTTTGAGTAATAATTTCTTCTTGATTCACTTTTGTAAATGTTCAGAACCACACGTATGAATACTGTAAATGGAAACTTCTGCATTTCAGGAACTTAAATTTAATTATATGTGTGTGTTTATATATATACATTCATACACTCTGTGTGTGTGTGTATGTGATCAGTGCTTTAACTGTTGGTTTCAAGGACTCTGATCTTTCCTGTCACTGATGGAAAATACACAAGAGCAGTAGTTTTGATCTCCTCTGTAGTCTTACAGTGGCCAGAACTAAAAGTCTCAGTAATTTGGTCATATGATGATCACATAGCTAGACTGGGAACTTTGCACCAGTGTTGAGGGGAACAACTACCTTGTAGTTTTCTGTAAATGACAGCCTCAGAAGTGATACCTAATGTGCTTTTGCCACGTATGGGTATCTGAATTGGAATTTCTAATTAAATGTCTTCAGAACATATTTGGTCAGCAAGTGTTTGTTCAAGTACTCAAGCAATTCAGATGAAATGGCTAAGCCAGGACTTTGCCTGCACAGAGCCTGTCGCCTCTGTAAGATGTAGCTAATGGGAGATAGAGTGTCTGCAGGACTCTAAAACTTTGCTCACACTCAGGTGACATTTCACAGAATTGTTTGACCTTATGCAAATTACTGAGCCACCTGTGCCTCTGCTTGCCATTTGTAATGGGGGGAAGGCAAGGAAGTACCACATGAAATTCTTGTGTTTCAAATGTCACTTGACTTAAGATTAGTGCATGCAAAGTGCTTAGAGCAGAGAGGAGCGCTTTTGAGGGTGACAGTCCTGTGCCAGGGGCGAGCACACCTTTCAGGAGATAAAGGTCAGTGTGCTGACAGAGCTGTAGTAGAGGAGGAGTCTCTCTTGTTAAATGGATTTCAGGTGTTAGCTTCCACAGACAAGTGTTTGAATTTGACTTAACCCTGGCTCAGTCAGAAGACTGTATTTGATGTCGCTGCCTGAAGACTTACTCCATAGATGGCTTTCCTAACTAATTACGTAGCTACCGTGACTCTTTTCATTTCTTAAAGACAATGCAAGCAGTCAACAAGAAGATGGATCCACAGAAGACACTACAAACGATGCAGAATTTCCAGAAGGAGAACATGAAAATGGAAATGACTGAAGAAATGAGTAAGTTTAAGAAACGTGTAGTGTTCTCCTCCCCTAGTTAACCAAGTCCGTGTCCCAGCAGTCCCATGCTCACAGGTAGTGAAGCCAGACGTGGCAGCAGCAGGATAGACATCTGTGTAATGACTCACTATTCCTTCAGTGTTTTAACTGAATTGGGGGTGGGGGAGGTGTAAATATGCTCTGCCTGTGAACACACAGAGACATGGCAGCATGCAAGGGCTTCCACAGGCCCAAGCTGTGGGGTCCCAGTATGGGAAAGGAAAGTGGACATGATCTCCCCTGTCCAACCAAGAAGGTATCTCATTGACAGGCACCTGCAAAGGAAAACTTGCTTTCTCCAGTGAAGTCTCTGCCTAGACCAACTGCACTTAGAGGCAGCCCACCCCCAAGCCCAGCAGTGCAAGGCCAACTCAGAATGAGCTCAGTGCTGATTTTGCAGGGGTCTCGTCTCAGAATGCTTTGTCTGGGCATTTTTTTTTACCTTACTCATCTCTTGCTTATATATAATAGTTTCCAATTCTGTTCCATTCTGACTTACTTTTGTTTGTTTGTTTGTTTGTTGTTAATTGGCTTGTTTGTTTTTTAAAGAGAGAGAAAGACAGAATGGAGTTGGAGAGGTCTAGGGAGGTGGGAAGGATCTGGGAGGGATGAGGGAGAGAAACCGTGAATAGACTATATTGTATGAAAAAAAAATGTGTTTTCAGTTTAAAAAAAAAAATACTGGGCCATAATTTCATCAGCGAATGGCCTTACCAGTTTTTAATTTTTCTGGGTAGTATAAAATAGTAGTTTTCACAGTCTCAATGTATTTGTCACACTGGAGACCTGCCCCGTGAGAGGAGAGGCGTGCTTGTGCTTTATGTCTCAAAATATCATTAAGTTTTAGATTGCAAACATACTGTGAAGAAAAAAAAACAAAACGGTGACTAAGAGGAAGTGGCCTCCACCCAGCTATTGTTACTGAGGCTATAGCACATTTCTGCCCTGTGCTTTCCTGGATTTGTGGAAGTGAGAGCACATGCAGCCATGAACGCCTTCTTCATTTTCAGAGTCATGACAGTATAACACAGACACGCACTCTCTCTGGAAAATAGTGTTAGTGTCGGGCTGAGGATGGGGCTCAGTTACACAGTGGTTCCCTAACACGCTTAAGGCCCTGGTTTGCTTCCCAGCACCGAAAAATAAAATCGTTTTAGTATATCACCTATTATCATCAATACATCTTTATTAAGCTCTTTATTTTCATCAACAGGGTTGTTCCAAATTTTCAGTTTATTTGACAAGTTTTCTTTGAAACTGAGTATGTTTTACTTTGTTGATTCTTTAAATCTCCTGAGATTGTAAACTAAGATTTGCTTATGAGACCCCAAACTTCTTCCCAAACAAAATGACCCCACTGTTTATTTTACTAATAATGGCTGAGTGGCCCTTCAGCACACTCTGGTCAATAGTGAAACATTTGTGTGTCAGCATTGTGCACCGTGCTATCATTTTCTGGGTGGGTCTGGGTGGGTCTCTACTGGTTTAACGTCACTCACTTGCTAGCATTTTAGTTCAGTCATCTAATGTAGCAGCAAACAGCACCTTTTAAACTTGCTACATCAGCACACTAGCCAATAGTCTCCTGTTCTATATGAGAGTGTCTCCTTTTCTTCTTGGTGATGATTATACTGTGAGTGTCTTCATTGATGGTTCAGAGTTGTTGACTTTCTATTTCATGCCTTTGAAAAACAAACCAACCAACCATCAAACCCTCCTCTTCTGCAAGGATCCCTAAGCCCTGAGAGGAGGGATTTGATGGAGACATCCCATTTACCGCTGAGTGCCCCAAGTTCTCTTACCCTACATTCTGTCTTGCTGTGGGTCTCTATTTGTTTCCATCTGCTGCAGGAGGAAGGTTCTCTGATGATGGCTGAGCAAGGCTCTTACCTATATAGCAGAAGGTCACTAGGAGTCATTGTATTGCTACTTTTTTTTTTTTTTTTTTTTTAGTGTAACACTAGTATTTGGTTTTATCCTAATTCCCTGGGCTATTTGTCTCAGGTCCTTAGTCACCCAAGAGTCTGGAATATGGGTCCATTTCGTGAAGTGGGCCTTAAGTCACATCATATAGGTGGGTTACTACCACAAGCTCATGCCACATTGCTCAAACTTGGCCACATTCAAGCTTTGGGAATGTGGCAAGTGTTTATATCTTTGTCACGTGTCTGCTGTCTTCTGATTGTGCTTCTGCAGTGCTCGTTCATATTCTGTCCCTCTTCACCTCTTCTGTAGAACTTCTTCATTTAGACCAGTAGTTCTCAACCTTCCTAATCCTGCGACCCTTTAACACAGTTCCTCATGGTGTGCTGACCCCCATCCGTACAATTATTTTGTTGCTACTTCATAATTCTAATTTTGCTACTGTTATGAATTGAAATGTAAATATCTGATATGTAGCCCCTGTGAAAGGGTCTTTCAACCCCTTGGAAGAGTCCTTTGACCCCCCCCCAAGGGGTTGTGACCCACAGGTTGAGAACCACTCATAGACCTGGTTTCTCACCTGCCTTGCTGCCATTACTATTCAGGTTACATGCTGTTGAAGTAATACTCTAGAAGCTTACATCTGGAGCATCGTGACCAGGTTCTTGCAATGGGTTCTTGCTTACCACGGAGTAACCAGAACAAAACAAAACAAATACAAGAAAAGCATATACAAAAAATAAAGCACTTTTTTAGGAACGATGTGATAGGCCAGTATGAATTCAGAGCCACAGAAAGGCAAAATGACTTGCTCTCAAAGCTGCTTAGAACTAAATACAAGAAGGGAGATCTTAATTTGAATCTAATTTATGTCTTAATGTATGCTTGGAAATAATATTCTATGATATTCCATGTTTATCATAAGCTTTTTAGCCCTTTATAAATTTACTTTTTACTGTTTAACAAGCCAAATTTTCACTATTATAATCAACATCAAGCTTTGTTATTAATATCAGGCCCACCAAAAGCTAATGTGCACTGAGATCACAGATAAGTCTAACTTTTCTTCCAGTGTTGGATTTAAGACCTGTGATTTCAGGTATTACATGAGATGTCTCATAACATTGCTTTCCATCTTCTGTTGAAAGGAACATTAATGTAGCTGGAGTTTTCTCTCTGGGTCCCGCCAAGCCCAGGCAGTCCCTTAGCCCACTTATAAACATACAGACACTTATATTATTTAAACTGCTTGGCCATTAGCTCAGGCCTATCATTGTCTAGCTCTTACTCTTATATTCAGCCCACTTCTATTAATCTATACTTTGCCACGTGGCTCGTGGCTTATTGGTACCTTACATCTTCCTTGTCCTGGCGGCAGCTGCAGTCTCTCCCCCTGCCTTCTACTTCTCAGAATTTTTCTCTCTGCTTGTCCTACCTATATTTCCTGCCTGGCTACTGGCCAATCAATGTTTTATTTACTAACCAATCAGAGAAACACATTTGACATACAGAATATCCCACAGCACATTAAGGTTGAAAATGTTTGTGCTGTGGTCATTCCCCAGATGCTCCACTACTTCATGTGATATCCCCTGGGAGCCATAGCTCATAAGCCCATGATGTAGGTTGTGAGCTATTGCAATAGTAAGCTAGGATATGCCAAGAACTCCCTGTAGATACTATACTGTCTCACTAACAGATGCTCAGTCTGTAGCTGGAATTCCACTTGCCAGTTTGATTACAAGGAGATCAAAGTAGGTTACCTGTCTTATTTTCCCTTTCATTTTCTCTGAATATTTTGGGTTATTCCTGTCGTAGGTCACTCCCCCCCCCCCACACACACCCCTTTCTTGTCCTTTTCAAAATCCTACCTTTGATTACCAAGCAAGCAGAAGAGATTCCTCTTCCTTGTATTGTCCCTGTTGCTTCTGTGTATATTTCTGTTGGGTCGGATCTTTGTTCTTTCCTCCAGGTCTGTCTTACAGGTGGCTTCTGGTGGGATGTGCTCTCTTTTTGCTGAAGTTATTGAATGTTTATTCCATATACAATCTATTGCTTTTTGTTTTCCATTTGAGAATAAAGAAGAAGTCTTCATTTATCAACTGTTCTTCCATTGTGTGTGTGCTGAATGGCAGACACATGTGTGCCCATATTCAAAATAAATATATAATCCCAGCTTTTCCCAAAACCAAAAATAGCCTCTATCACTTAACGTACTCAGACTCTTTCAGTGCACATTTTGAGTAGGAAAGGAAGGAAAGATTGTGATAGCATTAATAAACTTGCAGGGCAAAATTGATTATTCTTAGGACAAATTTAATAGAATATTCAACCATACTTTTTATTAAAATATTCTACATATATCTTGAATGTTAACATAAGAAATAATGCAAATATTAGCAAACACCTTGATTCTTGCAAATTCTTTCTTGGTTAGGTTTATAGCTCAGTGGATACCATTTGTGGAATCATATTTAAAAAAATATGAGCCTGGAGCTGTAACTGTCACGTGGGTTTTATTTATTCAAGATCTAGTTTTATAAATCACTTTATCCTTTTTTTTTCTGGTGTTAGAGCTCGAACTCAGGGCCCTGTGCAGTGATCCCAGTGTTGCTCAGGTTTGTTTATTCACGGGATTGCGTGTTAAAAATGGCATTGTTCCTAATGTATTGGCTCAGAAAGGTATTTATCAGTATATGGGTTAACAAAGTTCTCTAGTTTGTTGGTCCCACTAAATTTGCTTTTTCATCATCAAAAATATGTATATATTGGTTATAGCTCACAAATGTAAATTAACCTTGTAACACATTTGAAAATAATCGCTTGGTTCCCCTTTCTTTTCCCTCCTAGTCAATGACACCCTTGATGACATCTTTGACGGTTCTGATGATGAAGAAGAAAGCCAGGACATTGTGAATCAAGTTCTTGATGAAATTGGAATTGAAATCTCTGGAAAGGTGAGAACAGCTTCTTTTCATAATGAGAACGGCTGTTGCCACTGTGGTCAGTTGCTTTGCTTGGCCCATTAATGCTACCTGCGTGGTTTTGGTGTGTGTCAGCAGAAAGTGCATTCTCTGTCCTCATTCAGATGCTTGCTAACTTTTTTTTCTCTCATTTTGTTTGGGATATAGATGGCCAAAGCTCCGTCAGCTGCCAGAAGCTTACCATCTGCCTCCACTTCAAAGGCTACAATCTCCGATGAAGAGATTGAACGGCAACTCAAAGCTCTAGGGGTGGATTAGATCAAGAAGCCATACTATTTCACTCTCTTACAATTATTTGATCTAAAGTGGGTCCGGTGTCGATTCCCTTTACAAACCATAGTCATTTTGCTACAAGGAAGACCATGAGTGAACAGTTGTGTCCTGACCCATGGCTATTTTGAATCTTTTGCCAAAGAATGCCAGTGATGAGAAAATGGGAACAGTTGGGTTGACTAGAACCGCTAAGGTCGATGATGTGTGCAAACTGAGTTCTTTTCTGCATGGCCTAGAGAAACGGTGTCATTACTTAGTGTCAGGGTGTGTGCTAAATCTTTCACACCGAAACCAGAGTTCTCTTTTCAGTGCCAGTAGGCGCCAACTTAAAGAGACTTGTAAAACATATTAAAGGTATATCGTTAATTCTGTATCTGTTGCTTGTCCTTTGTAGACAGTTATGTTAAGACCACAGGTGGTGCAGCTGCCAACTTATTTTTAAACATCTAAAGAAGAGTGCTATTTAAACATCTGTCTTAAAAACCGTCATGAGCTTTTACTTTTCTTCCATTTTTCCCCCTTTGGGAGAACATTCTAGTTGGTAAGTTTATTACCTTTCAAAATGTGCTTGGCACCTGCCTTAAATAGCACAAACATATTGTGCACATCTTTAAATTATTTTAACTGGCAAAAAAAGAATTACATTTTAAAGTAAAGTTGAGACTTAGAACAGTTACTCAAGCTGTCTTGTAAAGCTTATAAAAGCGAAGTGGGTATAATTAGCAAAATGAAGAAAGAAGACACTGAATTAATAACATTTTATAGTAATGAAACCACCCTTTCTTCCAAGAACTGAGACTTTCTCCATATAAATTATAACTTAGTCTGTGTTGAATTTTGAATTGTATTAATATACACATTAAACCCTCTAAATTGAAGCCATTCTTCTAAATGAAGTACTACTACTATGACGATACTTGACTTAGATTTCTAAAGTAAAAACATCTTTGTTTTGTTTTGTTTTTGGTAAATAAACTGCAACTTTGTCAGAAATTACTGCCTAAAGTGCATCATTGTTTTAGCAGTACTTTCAAAAGTAAGTTAGCTGTGTGATATGGAGAGCAGGAGAAAGGGGAGGATGCCACAGAGGTAGAAGTAGAAGTAGACTTAGGTTGTCTTGAAGAATGATGTTGTAATATATGGATTCTGACACATCCCAACACAGAAACTGTAGGAACTCCAATCAGTGTAAGCTGGCTAATCCCTAGGGATGGCCCTTTGGACTGTTGGATAACAAAGGCAGATACATACTGCAACTTTATCCTCGACACGGATATGTGCAAGGGGTAGAAGCTCCACCCTCTGCTTCAGAACCCACAACCATCGGAGAGTAGGCCTCAGTCCTGACGGTCTGAGGTGCACAATTCACGGTATCCCTGAGCGGGAATGAGTCCAGACATCATCGTACTGTATCATCGGGTGTTGCACCCAAACATGTTTTGGATGTACATAGTAATGCTGTCTAACCTAATTTACTTTCTTGTTTACATGTGGGAGCTTTGAGTTTTAAGATTATTTTGTCTGGGAAAAAAAAAAAAACTCAATAAAGATTTATTGCTCTTACCCATTTTTTCTTAACTCCTTTACTTTGTTTTTTATTGCTGTTAAGACTAGAAATTTTGCATATATCTAGTAGTTTAAACAGAATAATTTTTGCTATTTTTCTATAAGGAAGATTAGGTAGCTGTACTACTTAAATTTTATAAAATCACAGAAAATGCCTTTTTTTTAAGAACTGAAAGTTGTAACAGGATTGGTGTTTGCCAATGGGGCAAGCCCAACAACTAGTAGTTTCCAATGAAATGGACCTGATAATTTCTTTCCTGCAGTTTCCAAGACCTGAGCATTTCAGAGTTATATTTACAAATGTACAAGTATCAAATACTTACTTCTATTTTGTCAAATACAGATAGAGACCTTTGGACCCAAAATTGATAGTGAAATTATTCTGACTTGACTGAATTAATAAATGTTTTTTGGGGGCACATTACTATCATAGTAAATCTGTCAGTAACTTTGTTCTCCTTTAGAAATGGTGATTTTTATTGGTTGAACAAACCAGAAATCATTTTTTAAAATCTTTGTTTTTTAGTAGGATTTGTTTAGCATGGGCTTGCCAGTGGAAAAGGACCAGAGTAATATAGCAGTGTCGCTGCTTCAAAAAGGGGTCCATCCCAGGTCATGGATGGAGGAGACTTCAGAGTGCCAGAGGAATGTCATATAGTATGGACATGCTGGGGTTCTCCTTCTTCCTTGGGGATCGTTGGCCACCGGTCCACAGGAGTGGAGGGAGCAGAAGCTGGGAACGGGGTTCGGAGATGGCTGTGGATACAACGAAGAAGCCTCCGGAAGATGCCTTCAGCAAGACAACTCAAGGATATGGAATATATAAGCAGCAGTGGGGAAAACGTCTAGCAGGGAACTATGCCAATATCACGCTAGAGATAAGTCGAGCATCCAGGCCTAGAGACATCCTCCAAATAAGGGCAGGTAGAAAGAAGGAAACCTAGCTGGGGAGGGAGTCCTTCATGTTGCTGAGCTTGGAGAAAGCTGCCAGGACATGGTAGACTGCGGCCTCTGACCAACAGGGCCCCCCAACAACATGCCATTACAAATGATGACACTTGGTGTTAGGAAGCATGAAATGACCACGTGGCAGGCAGGTTGTGTTACACAGAGTGCAGTTAGTTGATGCTTGAAGGGAGTGCCTGGTGGGCAGGGCCTGGGTTAAAGCGGCTCAGAACTGAATTATATGAACCAGAGGGAAGAGTCCAGCTGTCTGTGGCATTATGTTACTTGACTTTTCACAGTCATTTATATTTTATTTCCCTTTGAATGTCCATAGAAACAGCCTTCCTTTGGTCAGATACATGCTCCCCACAAGCCCAATGTCTACATTTCTGGCCTGATTTCTATGTACTTAAGTTAAAATTACTCCGATTTAAGTTTAGCAAATTTGTCCAGGTCTGAAAAGAGATCTATAATTTTCGCCTTTTTACAAAAAGGTTTCTTGGCAGCAGAAATAGCTGAATTTTCCCATTTTGTCTTTGTAAAAGCTGAGTAAAATGATTCTTTTAACAACTTAATTCCTTTAAAAGAAGTATAAGAAGCCTAAGGATTGTGAAGCCTAAAGATTATGAAGTACCAACACAAATCCTCTCTTTTGCTTCAGACCTTGAAGGCACACACTTTCCCATCCCCAAACTCTGAAAATACTTTTAAAAAAAATCCTTTCCACCATTAGAGATAGAAGGTACATTGTATGAGTGTGTTTCTCAGCCATTTCTGTTAGGTACCGTTTAATGTTGGTATAAGCGATGAACCGATCCTTCCATTTTAATGATTTCCTGCTGGATTCCTAGAGCTATACACTGCGCTACCCACAGGACATGAAATAGAAAGTCTGTGTAGATGAAGTCAGCCTTTGATATTTCTTCCTCAGAATCTGATCAGTAAATTGTATTTGTCATTTCCTTAATAACAGTTTAGGACTCCATACGACAGGACTCTCTGTTTTTTTTTTTTTTTTTTTTTTTTTTTTTTTTTTTTTTTTTTTTGGTTTTTCGAGACAGGGTTTCTCTGTGTAGCTTTGCGCCTTTCCTGGAACTCGCTTTGGAGACCAGGCTGGCCTCGAACTCACAGAGATCCGCCTGCCTCTGCCTCCCGAGTGCTGGGATTAAAGGCGTGCGCCACCACCGCCCGGCAGGACTCTCTGTTTTAAAGGTTAAAATCCAATAGAATATTAAATATGGCTAGAAAGTAGTCTCAAAATAAATTGATGTAAATGAGTCTACTGATGGTGTCTAAACTTGAAAAATGACATTATAAACACATAGTTATGTTCTAATCATACACTTTTGTCATATTAAATATTACCATCCGATCCATATTTAAAATATAAAATGGCAACTGGTCTACGTTTATATTGCATTGAATTTTGCTTCTATTTAAGGTTTCAAAGTGCAATGTGAGATTTTTGCATATGTATGTGTGCACATGTCTGCATTGATACTGCCATTTGCAAACTAATGTGTATTTTAGGCAGTTTTAAAAAATAATAATTATCCAGAGAAACTTACATCTGCACAACAATCATTTGGAACTCTTGAGATGCATCCCACACAGATGAGACAGGGCACCTGTGCCTCGGTTTGGATAATTTGTTTGGAAAATACATGTGTGTGCTAGACTTAGGTATGCCCCTGGCCCTCTTCTCTTTTTATTTTCAGATACAGTCTTACTGAGTCAAGTTCACTCTGTAGCCAGGCCGACTTTGAATTTGTCCTCCATGATGACCGTGATAGTGGCTGAGACCACAAACTGGCTGTCACCAGGCCCTGCTTTAGTACTGTGGGGGGAGGGAATGAGAGGAGACGAGAGAGGGGAAACGGTGGCTAGGATGTAAAATAAATGAATAAATGTGATTAAAAAATAAAATTAAGCCGGGCGGTGGTGGCGCACGCCTTTAATCCCAGCACTCGGGAGGCAGAGGCAGGGGGATCTCTGTGAGTTCGAGGCCAGCCTGGTCTACAGAGCCAGTTCCAGGAAAGGCACAAAGCTACACAGAGAAACCCTGTCTCAAAAAACCAAAATAAACAAACAAACAAATAAATAAATAAATAAAATTAAAAAATTTATGTGACACTGGATGATATAGTTTATTTAGATAGTGTACTTAACTATTAAATCCTCTTCTAATTTCAGCTTGTGTTATGCAGAATAGGTTAGATGAATATTGCCAGCAGACTGACATTCAAAATGGCAAAGTTGCTGTTCCAGATTTACATCACATTATAGATTGCTTCTACTTACAAGTTTCAGAGTTCATTTTCAGATTCAATAAATATCTTCATTATAATCTGGAGAACTGAAAAGTCATTGTTTCCAACTTTTATTAATAAGAAATCATGTAACCATTCAGACCAAAATTGACCCATACCCAAATTGACACACTGTTAGGGGACCTCAAGTGAGTTTCTACACCGGGACTTCAAAACTCACTCAGATTTTTTAAGTTGGCTGGCACCCTTCCTGATTGTACCAGTTGTCCACTGTAACACCCATCCCTTTGGCCCAGTTTGTAGATACCTACTATAAGCAAGCACTTTTCTAGTCACTGGAGAAATAACAGCAAGCAAGACAGGTAGCTTTGCCCTGTTACAGCTTACAGACAGATAGATTAGTGACAGAGGTCAGGAATCCCTAAAGTATATATTTTTTGTTTTTCTATTTCAGTTGTGCTCAGGATTGAACCTAGTATCTGAAGCATATTAGGGATTTCTCTGCCACTAAGCAGAAGCTGGAAACTTTTGTTTTCCATAGCAGAACAGCAGAAAGCTCATGTTTATGAAAGAATACAGACATCATGCCTAAATGTTCCTATAAATCTTCAAAAAAATAAAAAGCCATTTGTTTAAGAACCAGTCCTAAATGTTAACTTCAAAGACATCAATAGAATCTGAATGAAGATTATTTCTGAAGGCAATGGTAAAATCCTTAGTTGCCTCTGGCTCTTCAAACCTTACTCAAAAAATCTTTAGCGCTAGTGGCATGTGTATGAGTTTTTTGCCTACATGTATATTTGTGCACCACATGCAAGCCTGGTGCCCATGGAGGCTAGCAGAGTCATTGGACTCCCCCTGGAAATGGTGTTACAGACAATTGTGAGCCATGTGGGTGCTGGGTATCAAACCCAGGTTATCTGGGAGAGGCACAAATGCCCTTCACCACTGAGCCAGCTCTCCAGGCACATCAGTACATTCTCAGCTTGGACTTTCCATGGTTAATAATCTGTAAATATCTGTCCTTATTTGTTAAAAAATTAAAAACAAAATAAATTGGCTTAGAAAGGAAATTTTAAACTAAAACAAAGATTCACACATACACTGCTGTCACCCCCACCCAGTCTCTCTGTGTGTGTTCTGTGCAGAGACAGGATGGACGAGGTATTGGGGGGAGAGTTTCCTAGCTGTTATAGTCTTAGGATTAACATGAACACTGAATTCTAAGAACAATTAAATATCTCAATTTAAGTCATTGGGTCTTTAAAAGACTGCAGAAGTTGGTGATTTAATCTAGTTCCTGAAGCTAACCAAGTGAGTAACTCCTGATTTTGCTGGAAAACTGCTACACAAATGGCTAACACACACACACACACACACACACACACACACACACACACACACACACACGTCTTATCGGCACTCAAGATGCTCCTTCGAAATAGAGAAGAGACTTTGGTTCAGACTGGTTTTCACCCGTTTTTCCCGCTGCCTTCGGTTGCAAAACCAAACTCTTACGACTTCTTTCTCGAGATTCAGTTCTTCAGCCATCCGCATGATCTCCTGGGAGGAAGGCTTGTTCTGTTGCCCAAAGTGCCTCTCCAAAGCATCCTTAGCTGCAATACTGGGGTGGAGAGAGTTGGGGGTGGGAGGTGGAGAGAGGATAGAGTTGGGGATGAAATTGTGTGTCTTTCAATGAAGTTTTCGGAAAAATAAAATGAAGCTTATCTTTCTAAATATTACCACAAAGGAATAACTTATAGATTCTAAAAACAAAACAAAAAACTCGTGAAGGACAAATCTGACTTTTTTCCGCAGAGGCATGTCTTAGTCCAGATAACCTTACCCAAAATCAAAGGCAAAAAGTAGAGAACCCAGGTTCTCTCACTGTATGCCACAAGGGGGCACCAGGTTCTTGACAAAGAAAAGGAATTGTGGGCCTTTCAAAAGACAACTGCTCCCTGCCTCCTCATCACGGCCTGGTCATCCCCATCATTTATAATACAGGAAATGTGTAGTCCACAACTGCTGGAGATAAAGCCTTTTGCTAGTTCCTGTTAGTACCTCACAGAAGCGAAAGTATCACTAAATTATACTTCATGGTTGTCATTAAAGGAGTCAGGACAGACCCTAGTCTGACACACTGGTGACTCCTTTTGCTATTGTTAGTTAAGATACTGCATTAGCAGAGCAAGAACTTGTATCTACAAGGACATCTGTGAATTGTTTGCTTCCCATTTTTAGCCAAAATGCCTGTGTCAATACAGCCGATCAAACAATACGTATTTATCCATCAAATGTTGAAAAATTCTAACTTCATTTCTCATCAATTTAAAACATTTTTGTTTCTTCAGTTCCTTCCATTCACCTCATGGGTTATGTTGTTCTTACACTACACTTCCATGTTGACTCCACGTGAACAGTGTGCTTTTCTTTTTCTAGTAAATGTGTTATCTCGACAGAATACCTGATCGTTGTTCTCCGTTTCCGTTTCCTCTCATTTGCTCCCACCTTTTCACTGTACAAAGCTGGAATGTGGGAAAGAGAATAAAAGAGAAAGTCATCTTAGACTAGCACTCTCAGCTTTCAATTTTTCCATATGAAATAATGCAAACTATAATTGCTACCCATTTCTGTCTTAAATATTGGTGAGCTACGCAATTTTAAAGTGCATTCGATTAAAAAAAGGATTAAAACGAAATAAATGTAAATCTCATAAAGATGATTTTTACAAACTCTACGTTCCATTTTTGTTAGAATATTCCTTGTAAATGCTTCCAAGTCTTAATTTCAATGTGTGTGTGTGTGTGTGTGTGTGTGTGTGTGTGTGTGTGTGTATTAAAATACCAAGATTTTTCGATGGTATTTATTTAACAGACTGGTGTGAACACTAATATTGGGTTATAAAAGTAGTTCCTGTAAGTTACTCCAGGATAGCGTAAAGGCCAAGAAATGTGGATGCTAAAGAATATTCAGTACTTGACGCTGATACTTTGTTTTCTAAAAAGCTTCCCCTTGCAGCTCCTGCTGTCCTCAGTAAATTTATTTCTACACTTGTATTACATTGGTTTCCCGCCCTCCTTTATCCACCAAATTTATTTTCCATTTCAAAGAGATTAAAAAGCCCTCAAACCTCCAGCTTCAGCAAACATCCTGCTGCCCCTAGTGGTCATTTTGTGACTACACCACAGCACAGGCTGCACAGGATTGCCCACCCCTGACCCCTGTCACCCCTCCACCCCTGCCATCCCCCCACCCCAACTCCTGTACCTCCAACTTGCTCAGCTTCCTCCAGCCACTTGGATAGTATTGCTTTCAGTTTACATGCATTTTTGAAACTGAGCTGCAGGTTTTCAAATCGGCAGATGGTTGTTTGACTGAATTCAGAGCCATGCACAGCAGCCAAAGCTTCGCCCACGTTTGTCTGGGTGTATCCTGCAGAAGGGTGAGAGGCAGCCTTAGCTTCTGCTTCATGGGGAAGACCAGTGTGACTCCATTAGGACGCACACTGAATCTTAGTGAATTACTCTTTAAAAATTCTGTAGTTTTACAATTTAGAATTATTGAGGTTTAGCATATAATTGTAAAGTACACTAAGATGGTCCTCCAGTTAATAAATCACTTTTTCTCTTAAAGTCAAAAGGACTCACATGTAAAGATAATGGTAGCACGAACAGATACCATGTGCATGTCATAACGCTTGATAATGAACTTAGAAATTCTTGATCTTTTTATCATGATTATCAAATATGATACATGCTCAAAATATTTGACCCATCAATTGTAGAGCACAAAATGTACAGTGATAGATCAAACATATTTTTATGTATGAATAAAACTTACAAGAATATATTGTTACACCAAATAAAACTAAGATTGAGGCTAAAACACTTCATTCAAAAAGGCTGGCTACTGTTCCACATTTTATGCATAACTCCAAACACATTTACTGCATTATTTGGTAAGGCATCTATCGCCCAGCAAAAGGTCCTTATCAATTACCCCAAACATTTCTAGAAAATAAGGTAAAATAAGCCATCAACATATAATTTTAAACATCCAAAGCAATATTAGCAGAACCAAAAATAAGTATGATAATGATGTCTCCTGCTGTTTATTACATGTATTCAGTACATATTATTTCAGGGCCTAGGGCTATATACCTTTATGTATAATATGAGTGCATATGATGTGCATCAATAAATGTCATTACAAATTACCTATGGCTCATTCCACCAGTTCATTTCAACCCATTAAAAAATACATTCTTTTATGAATCTGAGCCACAATTAGTTACTATAGTTATTCAATTCTAAAAACACTTTTCAATAGAAAAAGAGCAGTGGCGTGGAATAGACAGTTCACAGAAAAGAAATACAGATGATTATCAAACAGTAATGAATAACAATAATGTAAAATGAAGTTTAACATGTTAGCTAACACTATACTGTCATGCCCCTTTGTCTTCTCAAAGGTCCCAAAGATAAAGAGCATACTGATCTTTCAACCACTGTTTACTTATTTAATTATCTGGTCATTTGCCTCTGCTGGAGACAGAAGACATATTTGTGATGGTAAAGTTTTGTACAGATGAATCTGACACCTCTCAACCTACATTGTTTAATCAATAATTTAGTTCCAGCATTTTCTGTTCATGTGTTTATATAGATGCAAGAATGCATTTATAGAGTTCTAACTGTGGCATTGTTTTCATTACTAAGAGATTAAAACCATGTAAGAGACCTAGCTAAATAAACTAGTGTATTTATATTCATAAGGAGGGTAGTTAACAGATTCATACATACCCCCAAGTCAACTCTGGAAAAACTCTAAGATCTCCAAAATATGTCTGTATGAAAGAATGTATGCACTTGCTTCTAGGTGTATAAGGTATCTCTAGAAAGATACCCAAGAAACTACCACTGGTGAAGAAGAAAGACAAGCAGATGTTGTAATGCCATTTACACTTTTTCGTCACTCCAAGTCATATGAATGAAGCACCCAAATTTTCAAATAAAATATTAAATAAAGAAGATACTTGAAAGCTACTCTTGAGGTAGGCTAAATTTTAGGAAATAACATGAACTTAAAAAATCCATGCTTTTATCCTATTGAGAATTTACAAGGAGTTAAAGAATTTTGATGTGTTTTAGTTTTCCCAATTTGACTAAGTTAAGTGTACAGGAGAGACAGAGAATGGGAAGTGTCTTTGGCTTTCAAGCAGAGTATAAAATATTTCCCAGTAAATAGAGTAAGGATTTGAGAATTAAGTTGCTGGACCCATCACAGTAATCAAAGGCATACCTAACTTGATTCTTCTCACTTTAAATTCATTGGCAAATTGCTCAAGTTCTCGGATTTCTGGGGAATCCATGTCTATTGGCTCTTCAACCAATTTACTTTTCCGCCTGAGTTCCTGCTTGAATTCAGAGGCTGTAGGGTCCTCCGCCAGGAGAGGCTGGTGCAGGGGAGTAAACCCATGACTCAAGGTGTGATCTGGAAACTTGTAAAGACAAGGGGTTAAACTGCCTGTGGAGAAAGAGAGAGGAAAGGACTGTTGGTAATGATGTCTGTTTCTCTACAAACATCACTTTGTTAGAACCCACTGTTTTCCACAAAAACTCCCAATTGGTTTTCAGTGCAGGACTTTGTAGTACAGCCAAGGATGCCCCTGAGCTTACACAATCCTGCCACCTTGGCCTCCCAAATGCTCGGATTATGTGTAATGCCACATTGACTCAGTCTTAACTTTTACACCTTCCCATATGTTCAGTGTGCTAAAGCAGGACCCAGAGTGAGCTGTTAGTTGGTATGAGGTGATTCACCTCCCACCTTCCCCAGAAGAACAAAACCAAAGTCAATGTCAAAGGACCAAGAGACAAGTTTAAATATCTACATTATTTTCTAGTTCTCTCTCAGGGTGTAAGATTCCATTGTTCCTTGTAAAAAGACATGTATTCCTGAGAGTCTGAGGCTTGATTCTAACCAGATTGTATGCAGTAATCTCTGTCTTCTTAATTAATTTAAAAAGTGGCCTGTAGAGTTTGCTATAACCAAAGTGTGAAGTATTTGGACTCTATGCTATACTGAGAAATTCTTGTAATTAGGAAATGAAGCTTACGGCACTATAAAAACTACTGTTTTGATGGTAAATGCTTAACTTTCATTAAAAAGTAAGCATGTCTTTTAAATTTGATAAAGACAGATAAAACTTAGATTAAAACACATAAATGTAGTTAAGTTGATTTAATGAGCCAGAGAAACAAAAGGTAAGTTTAGAGCTTCTATGAAAGTATGGTGAGAAGCTTTCTTGAAACTAGGGTCAGAGACAGTTGTAAACCACCATGTAGGTGCTGGGAACCACACTTCTGTCCTTTGCAAGAACAGCAAATGCTATTAACCACCGAGCCATCTCTTCAACCCAAGAGAGAAACTATTTGGTTTTGGTTTTGTTTTTTTCAATGCATGCTGCTTTTATGAATTATCCAGTCTCTGTGTAAAGAAAACAGTAACTCCCTTTCAGATTAGTAGCTGTCCTAACTACGCAGAGGTCACAAGAACCACATTCCACTAAGAAAAAAAAATGCTACTTTATTTTCCAGTCTGTACTCGGGTAAATCAAACAACTTTCTTTCAAAGTTTCCCTGAATCTAAACACATTTGGTTGCCTCTACACAATCTCTTTCAGGCAAAACTGTAATGATTTAAAAAGTACATTAGCAGTGTGTCACTCCAGGCAAATTCAAGGGTTGTTTCCTTATTACAAACACTCACAGAAAGAATACATCTAGAAAAGGTATTTGAATGGAGTCCATGAAAAATGAGCAAGAAATGGTTTAGTAACCACAGTGAGAGTGAGATTGAGATATGTGGTATAACACAGAACATGTTTCTTATTGTGTAATGAAAAATATTACATAAAGTTTCCACAATTATATCCATTGGATCATCATTTTGATAGAACTTGCCTTCCTTAACAATTCACTCTAGCAGTAACCATCACAATCAGACAGAATTCTGCTCCTAGCCTATGACTCACTCTGTGGAGCATGGGGAGTGGTGGTATGGTATGCGTAGCAAGCTATTTTTCAAAACCTTTCAATCCCAGATTATTGAAGTACACAGTGAGCCCAGGCAGCAGAAATCTCAAAAATGTTTCTCAAAACTTTGGTAAAGCAATACTGTTGTTAGCCTGGACAAGGACCCCTGTGAAAGCTTGGAAATGCTGGAGCCCTCTCCACGCTCAGTTTTTCACAGTGCACACTGATCCATCTTGGCCCCTCTGAATTGTTCTGTGTGTCTTTCTGCTTGGTAGACATGGCAGAAGACAGATAAATCTTTCAAAGCAGGCAAGGTGGGACAGAAGTAGAGATTGCCTTGTAAGCTGTTGACTCAGCCTTTCATGTGTTGGGGTAAATTGCTCCCCTGTATGTGGCTACCTGTGAGCATCTCAGGTTAAAAACCTGTGGCCTTAAAAGAACAAATAAGGGAAACAGAAAGACATGGGAATCCATGCCTACATCGTAA
The DNA here is from genome assembly GCF_049852395.1 of Peromyscus maniculatus bairdii. Lineage (NCBI taxonomy): Eukaryota > Metazoa > Chordata > Mammalia > Rodentia > Cricetidae > Peromyscus > Peromyscus maniculatus. Next base: position 55,189,524 of record NC_134863.1, on the reverse strand, counting down.
CTGTGCACAGGAACGCTGAAATATTTCTACTTATTCTTTCCTTTTCACAAACACAGGACAAGAGTATCATATGCTCAAATTTGATTTTTTCCCTTTCTTTGAGGACTCAACAGACTGTCTGAGCCAGACATGGGTTCATTGTTTGACAAAATAAGTCTAATTGGAACACACCCATGTCCATGTTTCCACACAGCCCGGAACTGCTCTCCAAGAACAGAGAAGGTAGCTGAAGCAGAGGAAGTTCAGGGTATCTTCACTCCAGCTCCTTACAGAAGACGGCTGTGAACCATCTAGAAGGCAAAGGTACCATGGTCCTGCTGGGAGGCCTTTACTGGGGAAAAGCCCGATGTCTTCAGAGTGATTCTTCCCTAGACAACCCTACCAACCTGGGACAAAAGAAAAGGAAAACAGGAAGGGTGACCCAGAAGAGAGAAAGAGGAAGGGAGGGAGGAAGGAAGAAAAAACAAAAGGCAAGAAGTTAAAGGGAAAAACAAAAGGAATGAATGAAGGGATTTCTATGGCTTTGTTTCATTCCCAAACAGAAACCCTTTTCTTTTCCATTCTGCGTAACATGTACTTTTTCAATAAGAACTCTCCCTCCACCTCGAGGATTAGCTGCTATATCCCATGCCCAGATGGGTCCTTGTTCTTTGCCACGAGGCTGGTGGGCTGAGTTACCATGGGATGGTGGACAGAACAGCCTCCACACTTGCCTCCTAAACTTCACTCTGCTTTAGAAGCTGAGAAGCCAAGCAGCCCAAGAGACTCAGGAGCCCGAGTGCTGAGCATTCTTTGCCGGCAGTGTGCTCGCCTCCGGATCTTCTAGCAGAGGTTGTGAAGAACATTTGTAATTCCCTCGTGCGGTTTGGACTGTGGACTGCTGACGTTAGAGCTAAATACTAAGGGGTAGACAGGAAGATGTAAATGACCACATGTCTATACGAGGAGAGCAAAGAGAAGAATGTCGAGTTATCACAAACCTGCTTTCTACAGGGACCTGGTAGAGAGGTCTCATTAGTTCATGGTGACGCTTTTTGCTGTTTCCAGCCCAGCCAATCATTCTCTTTAGCTTGCTGGTGCCTGGACTGTTACAGGGAATTCATCTAAGGATTTAAATCCTCCTCACCAACCTGACAAAAATCACTATATCTCTTCCGTTCCTGTGAACTAATTTAACAAAATACTAAAATGAAATAATCAGAGTTTGGGCAGTATAATAGCCGTATTAAAATTCTCCACACCCTTTGAAAACAGTTATTCTAGCAGCGGTCCCCTCACAGATTAAACACACCAAACCTGCCCATAAAGATGCTTCGGTGGACCTTGAGGGAGTGGCTGACATTTCAGAAAATTCAAACGACACGATTGGGTTTCTACCGTCGTCTGTTTTATACCTTGCCTTCCTCATTTTTGAATGGCGGTATTTTATGACTCAATTTGTGCAGCTTCCCTGGGAATGAATGTAGGAAAATTCAGATTGTGTAAGATTTAATCTGCAATGAAGTGCATGCTGATGCTGAATACATGCCAAGAACCAGGCGTTCTGACAAATTATGAAGTATATAATATTTTAATGACATCTCTCTCTCAGAAATATTCAAATACAGTCTCTGTGCACCATGGTGAGGCTTCATTTTAGTGACAAAATATAATTCAATTTGAAGGCTACAATGATACCTCTAAATCTTGGTATGACAATTGGGTTCATGATGTCACTAAACCAGACTTTGGGGATGGTGAAAGTCATTTTCACAGGCCCTTTCCTGTGACTATGTTGAGATAGAAAAAAGAAGAAGAAGAAGCAAAAGAAAGAAAGGAAAAAAAAAACAACGGAATGGGAGAGAGGGTGTTCAGAGAGCAGTCAACTGCCTCTCGACGGGACCCTGGCCTGCTGCCCCAGTGCGAGTGCAGGCTACATTATCGGACTCCAAGGCTAGCAATAAACTGTCTAGATAACTGTGGGCCACTTTCTTCAGTACAAGGGAGGTGGTGCCCAAAGGAATTAGGACAAGAGCTAATTAGCCACTGGTCTGTGACTGGTGTGTGAGTGTGTGTGTGTGTGTGTGTGTGTGTGTGTGTGTGTGTGTGTGTGTAAGTGTATACATGTATGTGAATGTGTGAATGTGAATGTGTGTATATGTTGGTTGGTTTGGTTTTCACACTAACTCAAGTCAAAGGGCACAAGCCTCCTCTTTTTGAGGAGATACAGGAACTGAGGTTGCACAGGGATTCCTGGAAATCACTGTGACAGAGCTTTCCTCCAGCAGAGAGCAGCATGTGACCACAGGCTTGTCGCTTTCTGTTTAGCTCCTCCAGGTCCCGTGAAAGCCAAAGAAAGCGTTCTACCTCCACTCCGACAGATAATTGAGCATATTCTGCTATTCCACAGCAAATATCGTGGAATTCGGGGGAAGCTGTTCTTGTTGCTTACGAATACTGATTAAGTAGATGGTTTATGAGTGAAGGATTTTTACAAGGGATGGAAAAAGCACTCAGGTTAGATACCCCTTAATTATTGAAAAGTAAAACCAGGTTAGAGAGACAGCTCTGGGGTTAAGAGCACTGGCTGCTTTTCTAGAGAGCCTGCATTTGATTCCCAGCTCCCTCATGGTGGCTTACAACTGTTTATAATTCCAGTCCCAGGGGATCCGATAGCCTTTTATGGCTTCTGTGAACAATGCATGAAAATGATATACAGACATACATGCAAACAAAGTGCCCATACAAATAATAAAAATAATATCTTTTTAAAGAAAGAAAAACCAAGGTTTATAGGCAATCATTAAGAACACAACTCTTTGAAGTAAGCAGATAGGGAGGTGAAGGGGAGCTTAGAAGGGGGAAAACGATTAAAATTTATTGTATGAAAACAAATTAAATAAAATATTTAAAAAATCAGACTCCATTTTACCATAATGGTTAAGATGTGGATTTATACAGAAAGGCTAATATCCTCATTGTTTTATTTGAAAATAAATAATCTTAATGTTTTACTGAGAAATTACAGATTAATGAACTAAATTACTTGTTTCATTTCACTTAAATATTCTCAGCATATCTCTGGGTTTCTCCATATATAATTGCTTACTTGGAGGAAAACCATGAGTAAATTTCAAAAGACTTCCTTCATATTTGATTCCTTTATCCCAAATTTCCACTGTCTCTCTGTCTCTGTTTCTCCTCCCCACTCCTTTTACTGCTAGTTCTTGTTCTTTCCCCCGGATGAGCGTTGTTTGCCTGCTGTAATAACAAATATTGACTTACCAAAGATTTCCCTTCAGAACAAACTCACAAATAAAAATCTGTGAACAACGATCCACAGTCTTTAAACCGACTAAATTATTTTCTTTAGTCATGCCCCCAAATTAAATAGTGAATTTGGTGGTGAGTGGACCTCTTAGGGCATGTGTTCTCATTTCTAGGAAGCCAAGCTTTCAATGTACTTATGCCGATACCAGAGAGTTGGCATTATACTTGAAAGAAGGATGCTTCACGTCTCCCAAAAAGTGTGCCACTTCACCTATCTCAGTCAAGCTTCAGAAGCAACCTAGGAAGGACCACCACAGCCTGAAATAGCCATGACTAAAGTCCCGGAACATCAGGCTGAGTCTTCAGTTTGTATCTCCTATTTATTTTTACGGAACAAGTATACAAAAGCAGAGCTGTGATGAAGGCGATGCTCCATAAATCGTGGTGTCTGATGGAGTAGCCACTAGACAAACGAGAGTACTGGCCACTGGAAATGGAGCTGACTTAGCAGAGGAACTGAATTTTCAATTCTTGTTTTAATTAACTTTCATTTAAATTGAAGTAACCACATGGGTTCTACTTGCCAGTACCGCATAGCTTCAGGGAATCCCACAGAGGCAATCACAAGTAGCATCTAGCAGTTTGGCAGTAGTAAATTAAAGAAGCAAACAAATGATAGCAAAACCGTACAAAGCTCATGCAAGAGACAGAAACACTGGAGTATAGAGTTGTGGAGGGTAAGGCCATGAGGCCCACCTCTAGGTTTCTGGTCAAGGGACACTTCTGCAAGTGACAGATCTACCATTAACTTCCAAGCCAAAAGAGGGAAGATCAGAACTTCATGTTATACTCTTTCACCATTCCCTCTGGTTTAGGAAATCCAACACCGTTTTCCCCAATTCAACACCACATATGAAGATATTTTTTTCTTACCTGCCATCACTCCATAGGTGGATGGCTGATTTCCATAATGACAGGAAGGCACAGAATAATGAAGTCCTGTCGCTGCGTTTCCCATAGTTGTCATCGAGAAATACGTGTGCAAACATTTAGGAGTTTGGATCAAAGACAAAATAGACGGGACTGGTAAGAAAATGTATGAGGATTGAAGACACATTCAACTCATTTCAAAAATTACACATTTATGCAAGTCTTAAATTATATGCCAATATGTATTTTCTTCCTCACTGGTAGTTTTCTAATGAGCAGATAAAATCAGCCAAAGGTTGTCTCAAGTGATGAGATCTGATGTCATCGAACTAGACTTGTATGGGTCTATGTTGTGGCTACAAGTATCCCATGAAGTGAAGTAAGAGGAGATTGGACCCCAGCTTTTTGAGATTTGTACAATTCTTGTAGCTTCCATCCAGTGTAGATATTGCATTACAGCCATTGAAAAGTAGTCTGAACATCATTGTGTAGCACAGTATTGTAAGAAAGGTGTCTCTGGAAGAGTGAATACCTAAATAGACTCTTGAATAATCATAGCTGATAAATTTACTGTTCCTTTTACTAAAGAGAAAATGCCAGAGTAAGTATTCCCTTGTGTAGATGCAATCATAAAAATACTGCTGTTTTCAGGGTTTTATGAGAACCCTGTGATAGCGTTTAGTCCAATTATGTTGGACTTGCAGTTTTTCCTCATGCATGACATCGATAGAAAAATTTTAATGATAAAGCCAATCAAAAAATAAGTTTCTTTATTGCTGAAGGTTGTGCATACACACATAATTCTATGCATACATGTATACTTCCTAAAATTATTGTGCATTTAGAAATAAGATATAAACTATAAAACATATATGAAGTTTTAAACACAAATCAACATTTTAACAGCAGGACTTTCAATAATAAAACTAGCAGTAAAAGTTTCCTTATGTATTTACTTCCTCATTTTTCTCTCATATCCTAAATATAATTTATAATATAATATATTATGATAATGCAATAATTAGGTCATTATAATAAACATACAATTTTTTCAGATAAATAGTATATAGAGTATATAATTGGGAGTACATGATATAATAATGACATGAGATCTTTTTATAGAATAAATGTATTTTGTCTAAATATAGAACAATATTGTAAATATCTGTATAAGTTTCTACTCTGTGACTGATATAGAGAGACATGAAGTAATTTTCCCATACAATGGTCATATAGAACAATTTTAGTATTCATTTAAAAACATTAAATGAATTTTAACTGTATTTAATGCTTAAGGGCTTTCATTAAAATATATATTTGTAATTCCTTACTTAACTAGATGCATATATAACTAAAATTTTATAGAAAAATTATAAATAATTTAAAAATAATTAAGGAAACTTTTAGAAATTATTTTTATTTATAAGAGTTATATTTGTTTTCTGATTTTAGGAAGTTGGATAAAAGATAGGTTAAATGCTCTGTTATATATTTTTAAATAAATCAATAGAACTTAAAAGCTACATCATTTTGCTACATCATTATTTTAATCTTAAATTTTACTTTCTTACTGATCAAATTTATCTAATTCTCAATCTATAAAATGTGCTGTTTTAAAAGTATGGTTGTATTGTAATCCTTTAGATTATTTTGGGTACTATTTATGGGATTATTATAGGGTTAAATTACTTTATTATTATATTTTCCATCAAATATATTTCAGTACATTCTCAAAATTACCTTTAAATTAAACTATGGGAATCTTTAGTAGATTAAGTCATGTTGGTAGAGTCCATATATCTAATCTCTTCATTATTTAAAATCAGGCAAAGATGAATGAGAAAGCTTAACTTATGTTTAGAAACTGCCTAATTATCATAAAAGTTATTTAATTGTTTTAAATCATAAAATAAGCCCAAACTTTTCTTTCTACAAATATAAATTTTGTTTCATTTCTCCATGTGAGTCAATTACATTTTAAACAAATGAAAGATGAATCCAGATTGCTGTTTCATGGAAGAAATTGTTAGTCCAAGGCTCCATCCATCTGTAAACTGACTTTGAGACCAATTGTTATTACATTAAGTGCAAATATATTAGCAAAGAACATACATTTGCTTGTGCCTAGATAACATGTTTTGATCCCCATTTTCATTTAGGAATGTTAAGTAAAGACAAATTTTAAGTTATTTCTAAAACTCAGTCTTAAGGAAGTTTAAATCTCTCAACTCTAAATGCTATCTTGCTTTCTTTTCTAAGTTTAATACTATGTATTTTAATGCAAGTTTAATAAAGCATTTAATTACTTTATTCATTAAAGCTCACTTTCATGAATGGTTTGTGTTGGGAATTTTTTGGTTTATTTTTATAAGGTTTATGTTTGTTTAAAGGTAGTAACAAATATAATTCAAAAATGAAATACATTTTTAATATAAAGTAGTAGTACCTATTAACATTAACTATTTCAGAATATTTCATTTTGATCTTTATACATAAACATCCATAAACATCTCTACTAAAATAGTTTTCACAATGAAAAATACTCAAGCTCGCTATTTGCTTATGTAGAAAATAGTTCGGGATTGCAAAGCAAAAGCCAATAAATAGATAAATGATTTCATTTACTATTTTTTTTTTTAATTCTCAGACAACTGGACTTTTATAATATCCTTAATATTTAACTACAGCAAATTAAAGGAGGGAAATGGAACAAAGAGATTATTCAACTGAAAAGATTCACCGCATCCAATCTGAAAGCTGTAGGCCCGGCCATGGAAGTCAGTACCTGTCGACATCACGTTGGTGGCATGGTTGGAGACTGGGAGACACTCAGCAGCACTGGGGTGCATTATCAGAGGCAGCGCTGCAGAGGCATCAGCACTCAGAGGTACAAAGGTATCAGCCGAAGTAAAAGATTGGCAACTCATTCCCACGAGAGAGTAGAAAATAAGACCCGCTGCTTGCCAGATCACTTTTATTATATTACCGTATCATCAAAGGGCCGATTCACTTCTCGCTACCTGCATATATACATCAGGAAGGCTCTGAGGCACCAGGAGGGTGCAGGCTAGTATTTATACTGTGAGGAAATCCATTTATACATGTTAATAGTCCCCCCCCCCCAGGAGTGTTGCTTTGTCAACTCAAACTGTCTTTCTAACCCAAATATTATCTGTGCCCAAGGAGGAACCTGGTTGTGGGGTACAAATTGAGGGGAAGGCAAACACAGAAACTTTATTTGGCATCTTTAATAAATGAGACCTTTGGGGAAGAATCAGGAACTTTGAAAAATTGTTTCTCAAAGTAATATAAGTGACAATGAATTGAAAACTAGGTGTCTTTTGGTTTCTAATATAATAAAAGTTTTAAATATGAGATGTTTTCCTTTTTGCTAACTTCTTAAATTACATTCAATGTAGTATTAAACTGAGGAAATGTATACTATATAGTTTAAAGAAATGGAGCATTTAAGGGCTTGGGAGATGGCTCAGTGGTCAAGGTACTGGCCACACAAGCCTGATGACATGAGTTGTGTACCCAGAACCAGTTGAAAGGTGAGAGAAGACAACTGACTCCACAAACTGTCCTCTGCCCTCCACCTGAATGCCATGGCATATGAGCCCACACATATACATCATGAAAACACACACACTAATAGAAATGATTGTTAAAGAAATGAAATGTTTAAGTTGACACTTAGGACAGCATGTGAGATGGAATATGACAATGCATGTGCTGGTGAGTTTAAATTCAACAGTGCATGTTTTTGAAAAAAAAAAAGAGAGAGAACTATTCAAAGTTTTCCTGTAAGTACACAGTGGGAAGATTTTAATATACATAATAATGTGCAGGGAAGACAAGCGGGAGGGAACACCGTATTTCCCTTGATTTCAATGTACTCATTAAGAACTAACAGTTCTTCCTAAGTACTGACAGAATTCAATGGCATTTTTCTACAGTTATATCAAATAGACCTTCTTCTCCATACGTGATGTACCATCCCCCCCCCCCCAATAAGCTACTCAGAGCCACAGGCTAAAATTTGGACTATTCTACTAAAGACGCTGAGGTAACCATGTTAGTACTGGATAAACTTCACACAAGATAAATTGACATATTATAAGAAGGAAACACATGCACAATCAATTCCAACATAAACATCAGCCTCAAGATATTTTAATTCTGATGATGTCTGTATATGAATGGTATGTTGGATTTTTAGTCACTGTGGCATACACCTGAAGGGAACACTTTTTATAAAGAACGTCTACTCAGAGGTTTCAGTCCATGGTCAGGCTGGCTCTGTTGCTTGGACAGAATTTAAGCAGAATGCTGCTGGGGTCAGAGCATGTGCTGGAGCATGGTGCACACTAACTGAAAAAGATAAGGGAGGGACAAATATGAAAGGCCAGGCTATAAGGAGCTGTTCAAAGGCACACCTCAAAAGGCCTACTTCCTCCAACCAACTTCCTAAAATTTCCATCAACTCCAAAAACAATGCCCTAGTTAAGAACCCAGCCTATGGGGCCATTTTATATCCAGACCACAGCAATGAGTGAACTCACTCCTGTTGAGAGAATGTAAACAAGAGTAATATAGAAAACAGAAGTAAAAGCAGGTATTTGACAGTACTAAAATGAGGGCCACACTTCCTCAGTATCTGAATTCTTTTGCTATGGTGTGTTTTGAAATAACTTAGAATTGGTTGCCTTATGCTAAACTTATTAATATTGACAACACTACAACTTCAAGAATCATGGACATGTTGGCAGTAATGAGTAGATATCTTGATCAAAAATGTATTAAAGTGCCTAAATATTAGATATTGCCTGAAAAATACTGGTTTTAAAAATGTCATATTTCTCAGTCTGGATTGAAAGCACAGCTAGTCTTCTCTAGTTGGAGAAAGCTTTTGGTAATCAAAATAATTTCTTATAATCTTTCAGAATTTGGATAATATTCGTTCTTTCCAGATGTGAAAAAGGCAAGGATGGATGGTTGAATGGGCTTATAGGGCAACTACACTGAGGAAATTTAAAATGATTTTTCAGAGGAAATGATGCATCTAAAAGATTATACTAAGTGATAATATAGTTTTCAGGGTTTTTAAAAATGAATCTTAATCAGTTAAATATCATTGTACAACTGAGAATCGCCTTACATTCTCAATGGTATTACAAAGTATGAATACTTATGCTGCGTGGATATGGTCAGACCATAGAATTTGAGATATTTAAGTCTCATTTTAAGTGGCTAACATTGGGTGTCTTCCTCAGTTTCTCTTCACATTATTTTTCAAGACAGGGTCTCTCACTGAAGAGAGACCTGGAGTTCAGGGATTGGCTACAATGGCTAGTCAGCAAGCTGCTGAGATCCTCATGTCTCTGTCCCCATTTCTTAGTTCTGGAAGTACAAGGGTATGTTGTCATTCCTGGCTTTTATCACTGAGTCATTTCCTCAGAATCAAAATTGACTTTTATAGAGATGCTAAATTTTACCATTTTTTTATAGTTTTCCCTTTACATTGTTTTCTGTTTTTCACTTTAGTAAACAATAATGCAATCAACATGTTTTCTCAAAATGTTTTTTTCCCTGTTAGACTTTTAGAATGTCCAAAGGTAATACAGATTTCTAAGAAGTAGGATTATTGCATTTAAGTTTATGAACACTTAATGTTTTAAAAAGTTAGCAAAAAAATTAAATAATGACATAATTGTGTTTCAAATATCATGAAGAGATCAATTTACAAAGGAAGTTAGGGCACGTGGAAAGCTTTAAAAAGAAATAGAAAGCCATTGGCATCTCTCAGAATCTCCTATCTATTTTTCTTTGCCTCTTGGTGCGGCTTTACTCAACAGAATAGCCTAGGTTGATTAGCTGTCCTACGGCTTATGTTTTTAACTAGGCAAAGGGAACCCCTACCAGCTTATGAGTTTACATTTCTGAGAGTTTTCTTTCTCACCAGTCCTATTGGTTAGATAAGAAACACATTCGTGGCTCAGAAAGAACTACCTTTGTAGATGGATGAATTTGCTTAGGAAATATGCAGGCATTTAGTCAATGAAAGGTACACCAGCATCTAGAAAAATAGCTCTAAAATATGGCTAATGCAGAAATACCATCTGCTCCACAAACCTTTAGTGTACAACTGAGAATCACCTTGCATTCTCAATGCTATTACAAAGTAGGAATACTTATGCTGGATGGATCTGGTGAGACCAGAGAATTTGAGATCTTTAATTCACATTTTGAGTGGCTAACACACTATCTTTTGGGATTTATAGTAGCTATTTATATCTATGATTTTGTTAGCTGATTCTGTTTTAGATTTTTAAATTCAACACTTTTTGGCATTATTTTCCACTCACATTTGCTTTTTAATTTTGTGTATCAAACTTAGAGCCTTATACGTGCTAACCAACTGATCTACCATAGAGATGCAACCTTAATCTTATTAAAACTGGAAATTTCCTTTGCTCTTGAAAACTTTTTCCAATCAAGGCATCTTCTATTTTATTATTTGTCTTTTGAACTTATGCCAGATATCATTATAAATAATAGTTTAGAATTAAATATATTTATTTCTTCTTTTGTGAATTTCTTAATAATTCAGCATTTTAATTTTATCTGTTATTCAAAAGGTTTTGTTGTTATTTAAGAGTCTGAAAGAAGTTCTACTTGGGTATTTAAGTGGTGGTTCAGTGGTTAAGAGTATATTCTACCCTCAGACTACTAGGTTCATTTCCTAGCTCATCACTGTGTGTAACTCCAGTTCCAAGGAATCCAACGTACCCTCTATTGGCAATGTCAGGCAACAGGAAAGCACATGATACACATACATACAGACAGACATACAAGTACTCATATATAATATAAAAGTAAATATACACATAAATATTTTACATTCCTTTCCCAAGTCTGACATTGTGGTCTCCACCTGTAATCAGAACATTTGGAGCAAGACACAGGAGGAGCAGGAGTCTCAGGCCAACCTAAGGTACTTGTTAAGACCTTGTCTAAGAAAATAAAGAAAATAAAAAATTCCTCTTGACATTTAACACTAACACATTGTGTTTGAGTGCTCATTTTTGCTTTAATTATAGTTTGAGAGCTCATTTTTAATACTTAAATAATAACAAAAATGCTGTGGATATTGCTCTATATAAATAAAACACTGATGGCTAGTGACCAGACAGGAAGTAGGTTGCCAGGCAGAAAGTAGGTGGGACAAGGAGAGAGGAGAATTCTGGGAAGCAGAAGGCTGAGGAGGGAGACACTGCAGCCACCGCCAGGACAAGCAGCATGTAAAGACTCTGGTAAGCCACCAGCCACGTGGCAAGGTATAGATTTATAAAAATGGGTTAATTTAAGATAAAAGAACAGTTAGCAAGCAGCCTGCCATGGCCATACAGTTTATAAGTGATATAAGCATCTGGGTGATTATTTTATAAGTGGATTGTGGGACTGCGGGGCTTGGGGAACCTGGAGAGAAGCCCTCCAGCAACAAATGGCGCCCAACGGCTCGAGTTTCCACCTTAAACCTGAGAATATTTAATAACCAATTCTAAACAGAGCCAAAAACAGGTTCCTGCTTCTTGTCTCATACTGGCAGCTAGAGGCCGCAAAATGCAGGTTTCAACACTGGCGGGTTCCTGGTGTGCCTTTGACCGGCAGTATGGTGGGAATGAGGCGTCTGCCAGCAGCACATTAAGCTATGTGGTAGATTTAGTCTTTACTAGTATTTTAAAAAAAAAGAGGTTTCTGGGCTACACGCTGCTTTGATAAAAGCTTAGACCCACTATTTCTGAGACTTGATGACTCCCAGAGCTGGCGGAAAACGTACCACTGCCATGTTGGGAAGCTGAAGTGGGCGGAGCCAGCAGCCACAGCACCTTTTCAGTCTTAGAATGGTGCAGTTTAAAGCAATAGGCTCAAGGTAATATAAAAAATAAGCCACATAAAGATGGCTACGTGGATTGTGGGACTGCGGGGCTTGGGGAACCTGGAGAGAAGCCCTCCAGCAACACAAAAATTGAAGCTCAACTTAAAAAACTAGTATCATCTAAATAATCAATGCTGAGGATGTAGCTTGGTGGTAGATGTCTTCCATATCATATAAAATGTTGTGGGTTTGGTCCCCGGCATCACAAATATATATTAGATAGATAGGTGAGATATATAGATGATAGATAATTATATGAGAGATGACAGATAGATAAATGATAGGTGATAGATAGATAGATAGATAGATAGATAGATAGATAGATAGATAGATAGATAGATAGATGATAGATGAGAGATTCAAATTAAAACATACTAAGTTTTGAAAGATTGATCGCATTTTTAAGTATAAGCTAAGAAATAATTCTGTTAAGAAATAATATTCAAAATTATTTATCTCTAGTTGATAGAGTTAAAGGACTTTTTATGCTTGTATGTTCTAATGCTCTAATTTTTTTATTCTTTTGTTTGTTTGGTTTTTTGTTGTTGTTGTTTGTTTGTTTGCTTAGACTGGTTTTGAATCTTCTCACAGTTGCTGGCATTACAAATTAGCCCAGTTTAATCTTTCCACATGTTCTCATAATTCCGTAGTTATCTAGAATGCTCAGAGCATCACTAGATTCTAGAGCCAACGTTCTTTGGAGCATTGACTTTCATGGAAAGATGAACAAGGAAGTTTCAGGCTTCATGGTCTCTTTACTATTAATGAGGTCATAATTAATACCTCATTTAGAACAATGTCTGGCAGATAATAAATGTTCAATAATTGTCAGCAATTACTAGTCATTAAAGCTTTATAACAATCATGTATACTCATATAACATGTGTCTTGATATGTTTTATCTCATTTATCTTCACATTAACCTTGTGAGGTCGATGTCTTTCCAGTCTGGGTAACTGAGGCACACGTAGATAAAGTTTTTATCAAAAGTCATTCAGTATCTGGTAATGCTAGGATAGGGATGGCAGACATTTGAGTTCTGAGGACATTTACTACTGTCTTCTATTATATATGAAGGAGCTAGATCGATCTTCACCTAAATATAATGTTCTCTCTCTCCCTCCCCCCTTTCTCTCTCTCCGTCTCTGTCTCTTCCCATCTCTCTCTCTCCCCATCTCTCTCTCTGTCTCTATCTCCCCACCCCATCTCTACTTTTAGCTTATCTCATAGCTTCAGAAAGAAAATACAGCAAGTTAATTCTGTGAAGTATGGCATATTCTTGCACCCTTTCCAGCACCTGCTTCTCTATGTAATGTTATCAGTACAGAGCTGTATTATCATGAGTGACATGGAGATTATTTCTTGTAGGAAATAGACAGGCAATGCAGAGCAGTTCAATTCTATTCTAGGTGATGCTCTATTGCTGCTAACAATTATTTGTGGAGAGATTGAATATTAAAAAAATGAGGAAGAGGAAGTAATGAAAATGTAGGATTCCCATTTGTTACGAAATTGAATCTTATCTAAATTAATGTATTCAGTTAGCCTAAGTGGCAGTAAAATGAAGTAGTTACACAACTCATAACTTTTGAAAAGATGATGAATTTTACTCAATGCAGTTTTTAAAGGAAAAGATTACACAGCCATATGGCTTGAAAGGGGACTATGTCACAATGGAAGCACTCGTTATTGAAACACTTATCGGTCCTGTATGTCATTCTTAGCTGTTTTCTGATTGTGAAAGCAGCAATGAATATACATGTTATGTGGTTTATTTTTGCATAAACTCTTTCATATCCAAAAATCAAGCTTTTTTATTGCCCAGGGAAGAGATAATGTCAAAGCTTTGCAATGGTGCTGAAGACGAATGTTCCCATAATGCTGTCTAAAGGGTAAGCTTGTAACTTATAGCAAATAAATGTCAAGGTGAGACACGGACTTAGGAATAATCCTTCCCCCACAAGGGCCATATCCCGGCTTCACTATAGCTGGTGGGTAGATTTATCATTTGTCTCACTCACTTAAATTGATCCAGACTTGTCCAAACAACACACTGCTGTACCTGAGTTAATTTAATTGGAGAACCTCTTTGTTCTGTTCCATTACCTAGCATTAATGTGGGAGACGTAGAGGTACATTTTAGAGTATATAAATCTTTCACAAGTGATGTATTTAGTATTTAGATTCAATGGAGGAGTAAGGTCTTTATTCTTTAAACTCCTAATGTTAAGGAAAGTAAAAGGAACAAGCGATTATCTTTTTAGTAGTCTTACTGGGTAACACAAGGATATCATATGGTGTAGCAAGAGATGAATGCAGAGAGCGCAGCAGATGAGTTGATATTGTACCAAGTGAGTTTGTCCCCTTCGCGAGTCTGACACCGTTTTCATTTAGGCATCTTTAAAGATGAAAGAAGCAAAATGTTCTTCTAGTTACTGCAACAAGATTATTTAATTAGAATCATCTGGCGATGGCTTAGTTCCTGACACACGATAATCTAACATGGGGGCTACAGAGGGAGCTGAGGTAAATGGGTGCGAAGTGGGAGGGGAAAAAGGTGTTTCATTTCCTCTGAGTGAGATCAAAGGGTACATCTGATTCTATGGAACAGCCCCAGCATCTTGTCTTGTTTTTAAGAGTGCCTGGCATATGTTTAAGCAAAAAAGTTCAGGCAACTATTATTATTGTTGAAGTGAAGGAGTCACGCTAAAATGTCTGTGTAATAAGCAATGATTGCTTTAAAATAGTCATAAAAGTGAAGGCAAGAAGATTTTCCAGAAGGTCAGATCACGATGAACCATTAGAAGGCGCTTAGAAAATAGACTCATACTTGTAAGTTTTTCTAGTAGATAAGATTCCTAAAAATTCCCTCAACCATGTTGGCATGTCAACTAGTGTTGCCATTTTTAGGTCTTGTTTAGGCAACCATTGTTGCCGTTGAGTGTCAAGCTCAACAGGTAGGATATGTTTGCCTGCACAAGGGGAAATGGAGAGAACAGAATAAGACAATTTGTAAGAAAATAATCCCTGATGCCTTAAAAACTAGAAATATTATATACGTATATTGGTGTGCATATGAATGCATATGCATGTGTGTGTGAAAGTGTGTATGCATGAGATTAATTGCTGTCTAGATCTTTGAGTTCTCAGTAAACTAAATATAATTGTATTACTCTTAATGGGAGCCTAAACACTCAATTATGAAATTTGGAAATTTTGATGACAGATAAATAAAATTAGAATTTGTCTTGTAGAGATACCTGTCTAATATTAAGCTGATCCTGCAAATAAATGTCACTGTTGCTATATAACAGAAAGGACCTATCTTTAGGGCTAACACTCTTATTCCAATGATTCTCAGAGAACATGCAAGGTACGAACAAAGTGCTTGACAGAGATATTTTAAACTAAGCCAGATAAACTCTGAATTTTAAATAAGGATAGTTAACCCATGTCAGATAACTTCTGGCCTAGAAAAATGTATGATGAAGATAATAATTTTAACTGCATAGAAAATAACAGTGTCATGGATATGCTTTGGATACTTCAGGTAAGTGTACATTTTTGTTTAATACTTTTTGGTGGGTGCTTGGAATTGAACCTAACTGAGGCCTTGTGCTTTCTAGGCAATCATTCTACCACTGAGCTATACATCCACTCACTAAAAGTGAGTTTTTATGAAGTCTGATAATGAAATGGAAATTGAATCCTACCCAAATTAACCACTCTGTGAACTAAGATTATTTTGAGATACATCATATGTTGTCCTGGTTATGACAGCTACTTTACTAATGAAAATGCGAATCAGTGATTCAGAAGTTACAAATGATGAGTGACTGAAATAACACTACTTACAGAATATAAAATATAGCTACTAAGATTTTGGGAGATAGATTTCCCCACGATAAGCATACGCAGGCAGTGATAGCGCACACTGCCATGCATCTTCTGTATCTTACATTAACTCTACTTATTTCCAAGCGCTTCAGTAGATTAGAGGCTGAGATGAAAGAAAAGGAAGAAGACAAAAGATTAGGGGAAAGGAATTGAACTATTGAAAACAATAGATTGGCCATGCATCAAGGGTCTAAAAGGTCAATGGAAAAATCTAGTGACTAAGGACAGTGTCATGGGCATAAAAGGAGCGAATGTTCAAAGTTCACATGTGCCCTATGTCAAGGAAAAATACATGGAAGCACAAAATGATGAAGAATCTTGTCAACGTCTTCTTAAATACTATCCAATTTGTACTCATTTTCCATAATCTGGGGGGGGGGGAATTGGGATAAGAGGGATAAAAACAGAAAGAGAATGAGCCCCCAGAATTAGGCAACAATGCATGCTTGTAAAGCAAACTACAAAATCCTAGTTTGAAAATGACTGGTAAGGAGAACAGAAGTTCATCAGAGTTCACAGCGACTTTGGAATATTTTAATTGCTCCGTTTATATTGAGCAATAGCATAAAAGTACTGAGAAATGATGACCCAGTGGAGATTAACATGTAAGCACAGAGAAAACCCATTTCATGTATATTTATACCTGAACTTTGAGCATGTACCTCTGTTTAATGAATATGGATGCAGAAGGCAGAAAACATCATCTGTTCAAACACGGTTGGTAGTTTAAGGTTTCCTTTTCCTATGGAACATCTTGCAAAAAAACTGATTTCATCAGCATATTCAAAGCAATGCCCAGCAACCGTTAAAGGTCATTTGTAATACTCCGAAGCATAGGTCATAGTAGGCAAGATTTTAACCTAAGAACATCATGTGAAAGCTTTTTTCAATATTTTTGAAATAAGGTACTTTTTAATATTTTATATTTACAATTTTTTCACCAGTTACTATAACTCAAAATTATTCATTCAAGTCTCAGTGCAGACATTTATGTGGGAACAAGGAGTTTTTTTTTAAAAATCTTTACCAAAAACTCTCATTTAATAAAAGTACGATGACATCTGAGTTTTATATATATTTACATATATATGTATATATTATACAAATACAGAGACCCACAGCCAGACATTACTCAAAGAGAGAGAAAGAGAGAGAGAGAGAGAGAGAGAGAAATCTCTTCAAACACTCAGCTCTAAATGGGATGACTCCATCAAATCGCTACCCTCAGAGGTCAGGGAACCCTTTGGATGAGGAGGCAGAAAATGTGTGAGAACCAGGAGGTATGAAGGGTACCAGAAGAATAAGGCTACCTAAATAAAGCTCTTCTGACCTCACAAAGACTAAAGAAGCAAGTGTAGGGCCTACATGCCTGTACACCAAGCCTTAATATGAGGGGAGGAGCTTAGTCCTACCTCAACTTGATGCTTTGTTGACACCTATGTGAGGCCTTCCCCTTTCTGAACAGAAATAGAGGAGGAGTGGATGGTGGGGGGATGCAGAGGGGAGGTGGGAGGAGGGAACAGAAGGAGAGGAGGAGGGGAAATTCTAGTCACAATGTAAAATAAATAAATAAATTTAATTTTTTTAAAGTTTTTTTTTTTTAAATTTTATTCAGTCTAAGAAATAACCCCCAAAACTGTTTTGTGAGATTACACAAATAGACCCATTCACAGTGTGGGATACTTACAGCCACCACAAATAGTAAATAAAAAGGTTGTTCACAACTGAACTTGGCATACTATGTGAGGGAGAACCACCATGGGCAAAAAAAAGTCTACGGAACAGCAAAGAAAACTGGTTTCTTGTCACTGCCTGTATAAATCATTGATCAAGAAAACGTGCCATGGACTTGCGTACCAGCCAATCTGATGGAGGCATTTTCTCAGCTGAGGTTCCCTCTTTCCAAATGACCTTAGCTTGTGTCAAGTTGACACAATTAACCAACCTGGTATTTGAGAAGGATTTTGAGATGAATCCCTATCAGACACTGGAGAATAACATCTAACCATCATTCAACTTTAAAAATATGCTGCTAAGCTTAAAGGCACATTTAGAAGGGGAGATGTATCATGACTTTTTTATGTAAAATTTTAAAGCACTAAGGAGATGCTATATGGTTTTGCCATCTTTATATGTGTAGACAAGTAAAACAAAAAAGTACAAAACAACAATGATTTTTGTACAGCAGTACCTTGGGACTAAGGGGAGGAGAGTACACAGGAATTATTACTTGATACACAACCCTAATGCAATTTTTATTTTTTATGGTAAAGAAGATTTAAAAAACCCAGTGATCAGGCAGATGGACAGCAACTGTGAGATCAGGGCCTGAGAATGTAGATATCTCAACTACTCTGTCCATTTGAAAAGTGTCACGGTTGCCAATAGAGCTTGCCACTTATGGGGCCTTGATCTCTGACTATGCGGTAGTGTGTTAGAGGAGAAGAAGCAGTGAATGGAGCATCCAGAAAGAATATGAACACTCATTAAAATTCCAGAGCAATTTTGATTCACTAATACTCAAAGCGATAGAATGAAAATAATAGTATGACTGATCATCCATTATACTGAAACAATGTGCTCCTAAGGATATAGAAATTTAATCTGTTTAACATTTATATAGGTCAACTTATATCATAATCAGTTATTGCAAAAGTCCCAAATAGTGGTTTTCTTTCCTTAGGAACTTAAAAAGTATTTAGAGATGCCAAAAATAGAAGGAGGAATTTCCACAAAATATTTTATTAGTAAGAAATGGTAGCAAAATAGAAGTGTGATAATAACAAACTCTTAAATTAGTGATGGTACAGGTTAAGTTTATGTCAAAAGAAATGATTTTAGAAAAAAATGAAAATAGACTTTCAAAAGTTATTTATGCTCTTCTTAGTGGTTTGAACTAGAAATTCCAGAACATAGGAGGTTGAAGCAGGAAGAATGTGGGTTCAAGGCCAGCCTGGGCTACACAGGAGGTCCCAGGGCAGCCTGCCTCACCTGCTATAGTGAAATCCTGTCTCATAAAAACAAATGAACAACAAAAAAAAAACCCCGCCAAGCCAACAAATTATATACTAAATATATGAGACATTCTGGGTGTTCAGACACCTGTCTTTGAACAATACATAGACATGTAGATATGGTCCTGGTCTGAGCACAGAATCATTTGTAGCTATCACACAGGAATACTCTTATGGCTACACAGCTCTGTTTCATTATTTTGGAGGGGATAGACAAGTCTAAGGATGCTAAGAACATGAGTTTTTCACTCACTCCTCATATGGACTGTGAAATTTCAGCCTTATCATTTCACAAGCTGATAGGCATTTAACACTGAATGAGAAGACACTTCAGAGAGAGTGTAGTCAAGCTTAGACCAAAATTAAAAGATGTGAGACACAGAGCCGATTCAGGCTGCATGTGTCAGAACACTGCTTCCTCTATCCATACTGCCTGCCTCTTTCAGCAATATCTGAATGTTACAACTATCCATTTAAATAATCTAGGACATAGAAGTGAAGTAGAATTGGTTAAAAAAATTGTAATATGTCTCCCAAAATGAAGAGAAATCGATATCCCATAATATTGCTATGTCGTCTGACATGGAACTCTCTCCAAAGCAATTATTCCAGCCGCCTTTTTCTTTGATATAGTAATTTTACCTGTTTACTTACTATCTGTTTTTGTTGTTGTTTTCTCATAGAAAGCTGGTGGACCCTGACAAAGAAATCACAAGACCAACATGGGCATTAGCTGTGTCTGCTGATTTTTAATAGTTATTTTTAATGTTCTGTCACTCCACTTACTGACATCATAGCCTGAAAAAAGGACAGCTACACCTTCACCAATAAGATTTGGTATTCAAACCTAAAAGATTATGTTTGAAAAATGAAATGAATAATTTCATAGGAAGCTAATTCTTTTGGCAAGAAATGAGTCAATCCTATTTAGGAAGATACAGAGTAAGTGTTAACATAGACACAAACAGAGCGAAGACAAATCAGTTAAAAACACAGAAATAACCAAGATAGATGTCACTGAAAGACGTACCTTTACACAATATGCATTCTCTTTCAATAAATTAAATGTAGTTTTCCATCACACAAACTGCCTTTGGCAAGGGGAAAAAGAGTTAGAGTTCTCAGGGTAGGAGCTCAACATTCAAACAGAATGAGGGAAGGGCCACAGTGCATAAAGCAATTTCATATCTGTCAGTAATGCATATTTTCTCATGTGAAAGCCAACATGGCTGCCCTGGGCTCACCTTCCCTGTTCCCTGGTAATTATTTCCATGTATGCATCCTTATTTTATGCTCACCACTATTTGTCTTTTTTATCAAAATAATCCTCTTTGATTAGTGTGATCTTGTAACACATCCATGTGACATGAGCGATCTTTAGAAGGGAGTGTGTACTATAAAAATCCGTACTGAGCAACAGGTGTGAACTGGACAAACTGGGAAAGAGGGCTCCTAGCAAACTAAATTATGGCCCACCATAAATGTCACTTCTAAGATTTACATAACATGATACAAAAATCCCAGGAAGATTAAAACAAACAAACAAATAAACAAACAAACAAACAAACAAGAAAGCACAAACATTTTAACTGGGTATCCATGATCCGGTGGCTGGAGGACTTAATTTGCAATCTTGGTGAGGCTGCCTGTGATGAAGGGGCTGGGAGCACATGCAAATTATGGAGCAGAGCGATGAAATTCACCCCAAGGATGCATGGAAACTAAATAAGGAGCATCAATCCACTACATAAGTATGCCTGTGGCTACACTAGGGACTGAGATTTCTTCATGTAAACTACAGAGAAGGGCAATGCAATTTCATTCAAATGAAAAGCATCTACCCACTGTGAAGACATGCCTGTGGCCACATTGGGGACTGAGATTTCTTTTTGTCTTAATATTATTGAAAGGTTTTTTTTTTTTTTAATTTTAGGTATGTTTCTTCATATTGAAGAACTAGATTTAGAATCTGGGTTTTACTTTAGTACCTACAATCATTGGCTAAGCACTTCCTGCTTTATTTGCCCAGTACTTTTAGAGAATCATAGCTATGATTTCCTATCTCTTATCCAGGTGGGCTTTCCACTCCTGAGACAAGGGACATATGGATTCTCTTCTTGACCAATGTTAGTCATGCCCCTTGAGGTTATTTTTCAAATAAGCCTTCCTGGAACTTGGTCTACAAAAGCTTGACCAAGGCATTGCCATATTTTGCAATATTCCAAAGCTACACTCTCCCTCCCTTTGACATGCCTGTATCAAAGCCCAGAAGACTTTGCTCTGGGTTGGCCCTACCACTACAGACAGAGCCTTCGCCAGCCCCTGTGAGCAAAGTTCCACGAGCTTGGGTAACCCTTCCAGCTCTCTGTTCTTTCTAGGTTGTCACGTCTTGATTCCATTAAGTCCCTGATCACCTGCTTCCCTTTTTTCTTTTCGCTCCTATAAACTCCCTAGTCACATCTTTAAACTGAACTGTAGTTTAGTCCTTGTTGGACTCTTCTGTCTTTGTCAGTTTTCCTAGTGTCTGGCTTTTTCTTTTTATCTAAGATATATGGTACGTAATGCATAGACCAGATAAGGGGGCATATGTTTACAGTGCACAAACATGTTAAATATTATTATTAGCAAGCAAACCTTAAGGATCAGAAGAAGATAATGGATAAGGAAACACAAGTATTTACTACAACCAGGGATATAATTGAATAATTGGACTCTAACTAATGCTACCACTTAACAGTATGCTTTATTTGAAGGTTTTTTGTTTTGTTTTGTTTTGTTTTTTTAAGGGTTAGAAAGTTAGGGACCTGGTCAAAGTTTCAGGTCATGCACAGCTGGAAGCAGTGCCATCCATTAAAACCATAGACCTCTGTGACAATTTGATCTTTATTTCTTTTCCCTGTCTGGTGGTGCCTTCTCCTGTTTCAATGTCTCATTTATAAAGGGATGTTTGCAATTTAAAAAAGCACAACAGGCAAAACCACTGAGAAATACAAGATTAATTAGTGAAGGACATGTAGTTTGGTTGTTGAAATGTGTCAACATATTTTTGCACCATCATTATTTAATACTGGGGACAATTATATTTGAAAGTCTTACGGTGTTTAAAACATCTATATAATGTTTCAGCATGAGTATATTTGTTAATGGTAACTTCCTGAATATTTAATATGATTTTAATCTTTGATTACAGGGTAATCAAAATTACAGGGTGCTAAAAATACAAATGTATATGTGTGTGTGTGTTTGATAATAGTGATGATTATGTTTTTTAGAATGCACTTCAAATGTTTAATTCCTATAAAAATTAAAATGAATTATTTTAAAGGCATGATAAGTTAGGAATTGGGGACATTTATTACATATTACATTCTACAAGTAGTTTCTAAATTTATTCTCTCACTAGTTATTTACAAGTGTGACTAATTTGATATTCCCTTACAAGATTAAGTAACACATTAATAGAAAGAAAATGTTACTTAATTATTTCTTTCTAATTCATACTTTTTACTAATAGTAAGGATAGTTAAGCTACTGATATATTCATTATATACTTCTTCATTACCCATTATTTCATTTTTGTCTTTAAATGAGTTAATATTCTTTTACTTGACTCATCTAAGTTTTTGAAAAGTAAACTGGAAGAACATAAAATTCATCAACAGTGCAATTTTCCATGGTATTTCATCAGTCTTTTAATTTGATGGATAAGTTAGATAAAAACTGACTATTTTTGAAGAATGTTATTGACAAAGGGAATAAGAAGATTGACAGGTCCAAACAGACCATCCTTGCTTGAGAACATTAAAGACAGGGCCTGGCGATAGCACAGTAGTTGAGTTCTAGTCTACAATGAGTAAGGAAATATAGTGGGAGGCTGGACAACTGGTACCAAAACATAAGATAGATAAACAGAAAATGCTCGACTGTCCTTGTGCAATAAGTCAACTCTAGTTTTCAACAACCCAACACATACACACACCCTACATATATTTATTTTACGAAAAACTAAAAGAACAGAAACAATTACTGATTATGAGATAGAACATGTTCTCTTGGAAATGATACATTATGAGCATGTATTAAGTTAACAAACTGTACCTCACAAATACGTAACATTTTATAAATCGATTTAAAAATGAAAAACTGAAAAAAGAATATCAAACATCAAAAAGGACGTTTTGAAACTGACAAATCAAAAATGTATACATATGTCTAGGAACCACGATGACCAACATAACAAGGTATCCCTATGGATGCAATAGTGGCCCTCAACAGCTATCTAATTAGATATGAGGTGTGCTGAGCTGGAGGAAAATCCTGCCTGCTTCTGGAAACCTACCTAACTCCCCAGAGCAAGTGAGGTCATGGATCTTATGAGAGACCCTACTACAGCCACTTTGCTAGCTTAGAATAGTTCCTAACTGGCATTCTAAGTACTTACTTTTACAACTATAGATGAGGTAGTGCAGCTCTCACCCCTCATCAAAGAAACTTCTTCTGGCAACAGATGGAGACCATTCCAAAAAAGCACAATGGTCAAAATGTATTTACTAAAAACTAATCATGAGGTGCCCAGCACCAGTGGATACATTTGCACCCTAACTCCTGCACCTAAGGCTTAGTGTGTGAAAGGTTGTAAGAGCTAGAGGACCTAGAAATCTGCTTTGAGATAGTTTCTCTAGATACGACAAGGAAGCTTTACCCATAATACCTTAGCAATATGGCTGCCTAAACAAGACCTGAACAATTAAAATACCCAATACATGATAACACAGAAGGTGGAAATCTCACACCTAAACAAAGAACTACAGGCATCTAAGGAATAGTGAGAGTGGGAGAAATAGTGTTCACCAGGGATGAACCCCTTCATTGGTTATCCAATACCAAGTGGTCAGCCCTGAATTCATGAACATACAAACAGTATTAAACAGACAGAGAAATATATTTATGCATATATATAACCATAACAAAGAATATGAGGCCATGAATTTGAAGAGGGGCATGGAAAAGTTGGAGGGAGGGAAGAGAAGGGGGAAATGATAGAATTTTATTTTAACTTCAAAATTAAAAAAGTAAAGATATTTTATGATATACAACATGCTGTTTTGATATGTATCCCTTGGGGGATTGACTGCTTGAATCAATAATTGAGACAGCTTGATTTAGTCAAGCTATTTGAAATATGATCACCCATACATTTAGCATTATTTGTTCTAAAGTTATATAGTTCTCTGAGTGTCTAAAAAATTCTACAATGATAAATTCTTAACTCAAAAAATGCAATCAGAAGGAGTCACTTAAGCTAATCTCATGATTCTTTTCATAAAGAAGACTTACAGCCCATAGTTGAACCAGATTAATGGAGAGATAGATAGATAGATAGATAGATAGATAGATAGATAGATAGATAGATAGATAGATAGATAGATAGATAGACGGATGGATGGAAGAATGAACAGATGGATGAATAGATGGATAAATGATAGATTAGATTAGACTAGATTAGATTAGATTAGATTAATAGATAGACAGACAGATAGATGGGTGGATAGATAGTCAGGAAGAACAGGAAAAAAGTGAAGTGTGGTCATGGAGGAGAAGCCATTTCTGCTTTGTTTATAGAGGCACATCTACTCTCTCACAGGTTTCCACCTGGTCATCTGAGGCTGCTGATAACAGCTGACACCACTTGCATCTCAAGTAGTTGTTGGCACTGATGTATCCTAAAGAGGCATGCAAATATCCAGAGTGCTAAATTAAAACTATCACTGATGTCTTGTGTCTCAGAGTTTTCATAGGTTTAATGAGGATTTCAAGTAAAATTTTAAGTAAAAAAAAAAAGTATAAGCATAAAATTGGATGTTTTACATTAGCTGAATATATAACAATATTTGTTTGCATTCCAGATAAAGAATTCTCTATGACTTATCCACAAATGGCTTCAACATTCGCACAGTACCATGAAGTGGATAATAGGAATCCTAAGTAATCAGGTAAGTGATTATTTCCACTGCAGTTAATGCTACAATGATTGGCAGTTGCTCAGTCTAAACAACTGCGTATTTTATAACGGAACAGATCAATAAAGTTAGGGTAGCATGAGCCTAAACTAAAACATTGTTGTGAAAAGGAGATTTTTTAAAGAGAATTTCAGGCCACCAGCATCATCATACTGACATCCTACAACCTGGTCTAACAAACCTGGTGACTGGAACAAAAGCATCCTCTGATGCAAAGCTTCACTCAGAACACTTAATCCCTTCCCTAAGCCGTGACTCAGGCTGTCTATTTTTTCTTGAAGCAACTTGTTTTTTTTTTTTTTCCCCAGTTTCCTCTCAGACTGCAAATATTGCCAAAGCACTGTCGTATGTCAAGCATCGTCCAGGAGATGTCTGATTTGTAACAACAGAAGATGTCAGAGAATGAACAGGTTCTTGGAGTTCATATCGGTTATTACAGAGAAAAATCCATCAGCCCTGTCGGGTTTCTCACTCTGCTGAGTAATATCGGGAGTTTTTACTGAGTCACTGTAATAAGAAATTCCTTAAATATTCTAATGCAATTAAGGATTTCATTTTTATTTTTTGGCCATTCTTTCTGTGCAT
Source organism: Peromyscus maniculatus bairdii (assembly GCF_049852395.1). Taxonomy (NCBI): domain Eukaryota; kingdom Metazoa; phylum Chordata; class Mammalia; order Rodentia; family Cricetidae; genus Peromyscus; species Peromyscus maniculatus. Next base: position 55,163,887 of record NC_134863.1, on the reverse strand, counting down.
ACTCATTAAGGTTATCTGATGGTTCCAAGCAGCAAAGACCTAGACCAGAAAACACATCATTTCAAAATTAAGTGTGTTTACGGATAATTCATAGCTGATATGGTATTTCTAAATATAACTATAATCACAGGAGTATGTAATGAAACTTCCAGTGAAATACTGAAATTATTTGTAGTTGCTCAGTCTAAAGACCTGCATTTTTTTTTTCCCCGAGACAGGGTTTCTCTGTGTAGTTTTGGTGCCTGTCCTGGATCTTGCTCTTTAGATCAAGCTGCCCTCAAACTCACAGAGATCCGCCTGGCTTTGTCTCCTGAGTGCTGGGATTAAAAACGTGTGCCACCACCACCAGGCAAGACCTGCATATTTTATAGTGAACAGAACAACAAATAAAGTCATGGTAGCATGTACTAAAAAAGTGGCTCTTGAAAGTTTATATATTATCTGGTCCAGTGGCAAATGCCTGTAACTGTGGAGGTGGAGATTCAGGAGTCTACAGCCAGATCAACGACATGTAGAGTATGAAGTCAGCCTGGGCCAAATGTGCTCATGTCTCTTAATATTCTCTCTCTCTCTCTCTCTCTCTCTCTCTCTCTCTCTCTCTCTCTCTCTCTCTCTCTCTCTCACACACACACACACACACACTAGGCCACACTACCAACCTGAGCTGTGGTTTCTTTGTTTAATTCAGACTGAAACTATCTTTTCCAAGAGTTCCTTAAAGATAGAACAGATAGAGAATGGGGAGATCTCAAAGTTTGTTAAGTTCTAGGCATGTAAAAATGCGGACCTAATTTGAATCCCTAGTACTCAGCTAAATGCTAGGCGTGGCGATGTATATCTATAATCCCATCGCTTGGGAGTTGGACAGTTTGGAGACAGGCAGATTCCTGATCTAACTAACCAGTCAATCTAGCTGATCAGCAAGCTTTAGGTTCAGAGATCCTGCCTCAAAAAATAAGGTAGAAAACTACTGGGGAACACAACTGTGAAATTGTATGAACAAAGAAGTCATGAATTTGACAAAAAATTAGGAAGAGTATATGGGAGGAAAAGGAAGAGTAATTATGTAATTGTACTAAAAACTCAAAAATAAAATAAAATAATTTGAAAAAGAAATTGCTACTTTGAAATAATATGGCACATTCTCTATACAGAGCAGATAAAGCATTCCCAAATTACTCTCCACAAAGAAAGCTGGTAAAAGCTGCTCAGCTTTTGGGTGGAGAGATTGCTAAGTGGTTAAGAATGCTTGTTACTCTTGCAGAGAACCTGTGTTCTGGTCTCAGAACCCACATGGTGACCCACAACTATCTGCACCTCCACTTCCAGAGGATCTGATGCCCTCTTCTAGATTCTGTGGGATCCAAGAATGCACATAGTACAAAAACGTACCTGAAAAGCATTCATACACATAATATAAAATTGATATTTTAAAAACACCACTATACTTCATAGAACATATAAGTATTGCAAAATATTCAGATTTTGCTCTAGAACATGCATTAAATTTGTTTTGTATCAGCACAACCCATGAAAATGTTAGAAAGTGTTCATGTCTCTGGTTTGTGATATAAACAGAAAGGAAAGTGCAGGTTGTCTTGGCAACCACCACCCACAGGCCGGCTCTATCTGGGCTAGAAAAAAGGCAATAAACAAATTGTGGGCCTCCAGGACACAAAGAGCTTTGCCTCTCCCTCAGAATTTATACTAAAACATCAAGTAGACACAAAGTTTCTACTAAAACACTCCACCTAATTCAAGACAAGTTATGAAAAGAACCAACCAAGCAAAGCCCTAGCTAGCAATTCCTTGTCATTGGTCACACTGATCATTACTCAGAAAAACACTGACTGTGTATTTTCCATATTAAGTATGTTTATATTTTATAAGCAGATTATTTTAGAGAAATTTAAGTCCTCTTACAACAAAAGTACTTAAAAGCTAACAATTAAAATTGGAACATGAACCTGGGGAGATAGATCAGTCATTAAAATTCTTGTTGCAGAAGCATGAGGACCTAAGTACAATCCCCAGAATTCACATTAAAAAGCAGGTACAGAGCACATATATATAATCCCCTACTTGGCGAGTAGAGATTCTTGGGGCCTGCTGGCCAACTAGCCAGGCCTAATCAGTGGTCTTAGGCAGGCTGTTTCTTTTTGAGGCTTTGTCTCTAGATAGATAGATAGTTGGATGATAGATAGATAGATAGATAGATAGATAGATAGATAGATAGATAGATAGATAGATAGATATGGATTGACAATAGATGATAGATAATAGGTGATAAATAGTTATGAGGCAGTCAAGACAGCTCCGTAAGAAAAAACACTTGCCATAGAAACCTGACAGGTTGAACTGGGTCTCTAGAACTTGTGTAAAGGTGAGGAAAGAATTGACTCTTCATAGTTCCCCTCTTCCCTCCATATGCCCCCCACTCCCTATACACATCACACTCACAGGATAGCAAAGTGTGAAAAAACAAGGTGATGGCCCCTGGCCTCCTCATATGTGCAAGTATGCACATGCTTGCACACACACACACACACACACACACACACACACACACACACACATGCACGCACACAGATGTCCATATACGAGAAAACAAAATGGTTGTAATAAAATATCAATAACCTAGCAGAAGGGAGGCAGGGTCTGCCTTGGCTTTTCAAGGCAGAAAAGGAACAGGGATCATCCCCTGTTAAGAGAGAAAGCAAACATTTCAAGCAATTGGTGCCTTGACGGTGGTCCTTATACATCTGGGGTGAAGAACACAAGAGAGCCGAGGAAGCAGTCGGAACATGGAGATGGTTCTGTGCATGCTCGGAAAGCTGAATTCCTATAAACTTTGCTTGGTGAGCAGTTTCCGCTTGGAGGTCATTGTTTTGACATGTCACTGTTTTTCTGTTTCAGGAAAAATGCTCTAGCCAGCTACCCCAAAATATGTGAAACATTTGGAGGAATAGGCTAAATGAGTGTTGGCGTCAGTCACTTAGAGTTGATCCAGGTTCCTAAAACTTTCAGTTCCTCTGTTCACTAAAATTCAACTAGTCAACCAAATTTAAAAAAAACAAACAAACAAAAAAAAAATGTTTTTCTAAGGCAAATTTTTGTCTCTCTCCAAATAATGCAACATGAAGTCATAGGCTCTGTAAACCACACCAGCTCTTCCGGTATGGCTATTTTAATTTGTTATTTTAAATGATGTTAAATTTCCTTTCATTGTTTATAGTTTTTTGTGGGGCGTGGGACAATAATTGGAAAAGACAGAAATAAAGAAGTTTGTACTATGAATCACTGTTGACTACAGTATATAGCCATTATTTGTTCATCAATAGACACAGAATAAGAACATTAAGTGAGTTTAGTTTTTATTACTTTAAGAAAACTGAACTGCAGGAAAACTTTTATATTGAATTCAAACAAATTATGAATGAAAATAACATTCATTGTACATCAATTTGTTAACTCAAATTAGAAATGATCACTATTACAAATATGTTCATCAAGCTCTCTAGTATAGGAAGACTTATTCAATTTTAATGTGAATTTTGGCTGTTTATGAATTGTCTTAATTTTAGTGTAATTAATTTTTTAATTATTAAATTATAAAGGAATTTCAAATTTAAGAAAAAGCAGTGAGTTAGCTGGATTCAAAGCCTATTAAAAAGGCATTTCAAATGAAGTAAAGTAGCCTCGTGCACTCTGAATGTGTAGTTTCTGATGCCTCACATCCTGCTTTTACAGAGTCGTGAATACGCACGCTGCTGATCCCGAATTAACATATACTCCAAGTATACCAGCAGGTGGCAACATCACACACCTAAAACAGAAACCACGCTGTTAATGTGGCTCTGAGCTTTCCTCAAAGACAAAGCTAATTTTAGTTTCTTTACTAAAACCTATAAATAAAATAAATCAAACCTTAATTCATGACTCCAGTTATTAATTATATGAAATATAGTGAAATCCATATAATTGGTTCTTCAGAAAATTTGAAGCCATGTAAAAAAGAAACAGAATGGATGGACATTGTGTTTCTCGGACCAATGAATGAAAGGCAGAGAGCTGTGAAAAGTTTTACCTTGTGCTTGGGAAAGTGTGTCACTGTGGAGGCAGGATTTAAGAAGATTCCCTGATATATTTTCTGATTAATAAGTGATTATACTCAGAATCAGGCAAACATAAGGAATAGTTTAATGATCTGGAACTCCACTTGGTTTGGGTTATACACACTCTCTCTTTTAATAATGTGGTTGGCAGTGTGGATCCTTCACCTGCAAGTGCTACACACACACCCTTCTCCAAACAGTGCAATGGCCTCAGACCCCTACAGGCTTTGGACTACATGCCTCTCTGAACAATGGGTCAGTTTTTCCTCTCCCAACAATTATACTCAGACAGTTTCTATTCAAATATATTGCCACTATATCCAGTAGGAGGAATAGAAAGCCAATCCTGTTTGAACTGTTTTTTGGTGCATACTCAGTAAGGCAAACTGTGTCCTCCAAGTGAACTTGTAGGGAGAATCCCTTATGTACCATCTGATGCCTATGGCACTAGGTACAAATAAAACCAAATGCATTGTGGGTAGGGTCATGCTCAGAAGAAATGATATGACCTAATCTGTCAGTTATAATAGAGAGCTGTCTTAGTTAGGGTTTCTGTTGCTGTGAGGAGACACCATAACCACAGTAATTCTTATAAAGAAAGAGCATTTAATTGGGGTACATTTTCAGAGGTTTTTAGTTCATTATCATCCTGGTGAGACATGGTGGCATACAAGCAGATATGGTGCTGGAGAAGTAGCTGAGAATCCTACATCTTGACTCAAAGGCAACAGGAAATGGTCTCTCTTACTGGGTGTGGCTTGAGCATATATGAGACCTTAAATCCTGCCTCCACAGTGACACACTTTCTCCAACAAGGCCACACCTCCTAATAGTGTCACTCCCTTTGGGGGCCATTTTCTTTCAAACCACCACAAGAACTATCCAAACTTATGCATTGGTTACTTTTCTGTTCCTGTGATAAACATAATGACCAAAAGCAACTCATAAAGGAACATTTGCTTTGGCTTAGGTTTCCAAAGGGGAAGTCCACAGTGACAGAAAGGGTGTGGCACCTTACATCTGGGGCAGGAAGCTGAGAGAGCAGTCTTCGACCTTCAACACAAAACAGAGAGTGAACTGAAAGTTGGGAGAGGTTATAATCTCTCAGTACTTACTCTAGCAAGGAAGCTCTCCCACAGTGCCACCAACTGGGACCAAGGGTTTAATTACTTAAGCCTATGGGAGAAATTGCTCGTTCAAACCACCAAACCTTCCTTCCTTCCTTTCTTTCTTTCTTTTCTTTTTCTTTCTTTTTTTTTTTTTTTTTTTTTTTTGGTTTTTCGAGACAGGGTTTCTGCGCCTTTCCTGGATTTTTCTCTGTAGACCAGGCTGGCCTAGAACTCACAAAGATCCTCCTGCCTCTGCCTCCCGGAGTGCTGGGATTAAAGGCATGCGCCGCCTGCCGCCGCCGCCGCCGCCGCCGCGGCCGCCGCCCGGCCAGACCTTCCTTTCTATAGACCCCCATAAAAAGAGCCCCCAGAAAACTATATAGTATGTGTGGCTTTCTCTCATGCAGTGTATTCTATTGTATTTCTATTGCTTTGCTTTAAAAAAAAAAAAAAAAAAAAAAAAAGATTCTTTGCTATTCTGCAAGCTTGTTTGGGCATTTATTTAAATTTCTTCAATACAATCCGAGGAAGCTGAAAACATCTGACCCCATCCATGATCTTTGGTAACAAGTCCATGATGAAACTGTTTAGAATGATAAATTCTTAATCAGTGGTGAAAGAGGTATTCATTTCATTCTTAATAAAAGTATGTTAATGTATTTGATCACTATGTCTAAATATTGCTTTGTTATGCTCTTGTTGAATGTCAAAAGAAGAGTATAACCTGGAAACCTCTGTCTGAGGAGATAGCAAGGAAAGTGTTTCCAGCTGTAATTATCATGGACATGACTTTATCTAATGAGAATGTTCATAAGTTAGGAGGGGAACATACCTGATACTTACTAAAGACATGTGTAATAATTTAACCTACTGCTCATTGTATCAGTCAATATTGGTTCATACTAATTGAAATTTGTGGTCGTTATTAACTGCTTAATAATAAAATTTTGAGACACCAATCTGTTCAAGGCTGCCTTTCTGATGCTTGTGTCTTAACTATGTATACATTATGCAGTTGACATGTAATCAGACTAAATATTTAGGGGCAACATTTTCAGCTTCACTGAAGCATTTAACTTAATTGATTACACTTGGCATTTACAGATAATGAGGATTCCCTAGTTGTCAATTGCTCAGATGACTATTCTCAATGGATGACGGTAATAATTAAACATCAATTTCTGTTTCAGATGAAAACTCTCCACAAACAATGGCTTACTTCCATTTGTTAACTGCAAGAGAATTTAGAAAAATTACAGAACATTAGTACCCAAAAGCAGTAGGTATAAAAAAGACTACCACTTATTTTTGCAGTCATACCTTTTGTTTCTTTTATTAAACAGCAAATTATGTTTGAAATGCAGTCTATGATGAATGCAAACTATTGTGTTTTTTGTTTTCTGTGTGTTCATTTTGTTAATTATAAACATGAGCATTTAAACAAACTAACTTTGCCTTACTATTCCTCTTCTGGGGATCTCTCTTAGGTTAAAAACTTTAAAGTAGAACAACGTTCTATAGACAAATTTCTAAACAGTCTTATTAAATAAGGAACACCAAGCCAAATATAGTGGTGAAAGCTGTAGAGATTTGGGAAATAGTGAGAGCCACCAGCTAACCTTAGCTCACCACACCTCCATAGCTTCCCAAGAGAGAGCTACTTCCTGTCTAGCCAGGCTTTTATTGCTTTGCTGTTCTGCCCTCTCATTGGCTTTTAGCCCAGCTACCTCACTTCCTTGTTACTGCCTGTCTGTACAGGCCTCCAGGTCTCTGTGGTGATACTGGAATTAAAGGTGTATGTTACCACACTTGGCTCTGTTCCCTATTGTGTCCTTGAATACACAGAGACTCTGCTTACCATGTGATCGGATTAACACACGTGCTACCACTGCCTGACTTTTGTTTATGGTTGGCTATGTCCTCTAATCTCCAGGCAAACTTTATTTATTAACATACAAATAAAATATCACCACATTTTGTTAATTGTAAACAGGGTGCATTTAAACAATAACTTTGCCTTAGTATTCCTCTTCTAGGGATCTCCCCTAGGTTAAAAACTTTAAAGTGAAACAAAGTATTCATCACGGTGAATCATGCTGTTTGGACAAGGAATCTGTTCTTACTCAGTCCATCTTCTAGGCTATTTTCCCAATTTGAACTGGTAACAAAAATTAGGTTGTCTGGTCTTTCTTATAAGTTTGGAGAGATCTTTCCTTGCTTAAGGGGAGCAAGTGGAATTAAGCAGATGTTCACTGACATGCTCCAGGCAACTGGGATAGGAGTAAGTGAAGTGTATACTTGTTATGGGGGACAAACCATTGAGTTCAGTATAGAATGGCTGGACCACTGATTTTCTTGAAGATCGAAAATGAGAATTATGTGGCTGGGCACTAGGTTCACATCCTATGTCAGTGGTGAATGTCAAAGGAATACATGGAGCCCCAAATTCTAGAGTCATCTTTTGCATTCTTTGCATGGCTTACTCAGTTTGGCACTGAGAAGACCGAGCAGACGCCATAACAGGCTGCTCAGTCTTCTCTCAGAGATCAGGCCTCAATTTCAGTTTCCTGAGACCAGATAAACAGTTTCTAAAAGAGCCATGAACAAAGGACCATTAGTCTCCAACACCCCCAACAGCAAGGACAAGGAGGCCTGGTACATGCAGGTCTAGTCCAGGCCAGGCCTGCGCCAGTGTCAGCAGATAACCAGACAAGGACAAGGCCTGAGACTTGTCCAGGCCTTTGCAGAAATGGAAAAGCTGTAGCCCTGACCAGCCCCTGACTAGCCCTGGCCAATTAGAACCTACTGATATGATTGCCAATTGCTTAAGCCAATCATATCTTAAGTGACCTAACTGCCCTAGGAACTCCCCTTGGCTTGCTTAAAAGGAGCCCACATGTCGCTCTTGGGATCATCGCCATTTTGCCTTTGTAGAGGATGGGTGGCCCCAGCATGCTGTAACAATAATTGGTCTTCCTGATTGCATATATGGAGGGTAGTCTTTTGTAGGACTTCTTCAGGACCCTAACAGACACTATGCAACTGTTTTGTTTAATCTTCTGTTGCATAAGTTTACTGCTCTTGTAGCCACTTAATTTCTGATGCTATCCCAGGGGAATGCTTTCTCTGTGGTGGGGAAGCCTTTTTTGTATTCTTAAAAGGCTACCAGGAAGGACCGGTGGGCAAGGCTTTTATCTTGTTTTTCATACTGGGGTTGGAAGCTTTTGTTATGTTCCCAGTGGCTTTCCTCTTGTATTTCATACTGGGTGTGGAAGCTTTTGTTATGTTCCCAGTAATACAGAGACTTGCAACTGATTAACGTTCCCCAAAAAACAAAACAAAATTTAAAAGAAAACCCAAAACTACAACAAAACAAGCAAACCAAAAATATGGGGAGAGAAAGAAGAATCCAGTCCTGGGAGTTGTAGTGTGGCCAGTGGAGTCACAGTTTACCCTTTAGTCCATTCATCTCACTTGCAAGTGTTTGTTGCCACAAGCCATTGGTCTGACTTGAGACATCTGACTTCTGATACAGCATCAATAATGGGCTCTCACTAGGGCTACTCTTGGATATCCTGTTGTCCTGTGTTGTGCAGATCCTGCTGTTTTGGATCTGTGGGTTGGTCCCCTTTACATGCCCCAATAGTTCATAGACGAGGCAGATATTGGGGTGGGCTAACTCATAGCCCTGTTTCTGGGCCTGGGTGGTAGCTGGGTTGGTCAGCCCACCAGCTTTCTCTTACCATCACTACCTGGGCGAGCACTTCAGCACTGCCTTGGCTAGCTCACCCACTGCAGCCTGCAGCAAGGAGCAGGGCCTGTTCTCCTGCTCTCAGGTCTTGAGATTCAGCTCACCCATACTCACACCACCAGGGCCAGCTCTACTGTTTTGCCCAGGCAAGGTGCAGGGCCCTCTTGCCTGACTGCTTAAGGGACCAAAAAAGGGTGTGCAAGATCAGCTCTGTTGTGCTGTCCAGGTGGGGTGCAAGACCCACTCTGCTGTGTGCTGTAGCTGGTGAGGGGCAGCGCTAGTTCTCTCACTCTTAGGACCTCAAACCCAGGGTCAGCTCTTACCCACCACAGGTGGTAATGGGTGACGGGGAGAGGGCATCTTTCTCTTACCCATACCACCACATGGCAGACAAAGGGCGGGGGGGCAAGATCAGCTCTGTTGCTCTCACACCCTCAGGGTTGGCTCATCTCAAATATTATTAAGGACCTACCTTAGTAATATTCCTCCCAGGGGCCCAGAAGAGAAGCTACTAATGGTGAGAATTACTTTGGGGAAAAGATTTTATGTACACCAAGCTCTTTGTCCGTCTACTTCATTCCTCTGGGATAAAACCTATCTACACAGCTTCAGTTCCGTTCTCGTGCCTTGCTCTTTTCTTGCCTCTACATTTATCTACTGTCCCCTCTAAGTTCTATCTTAATTCTCTCATCTTAGTTCTGCCTCATCTAGGTTCTTCTCATCTCATTCTTACCCATCTAGTACTTCCCCATCTGGCTCTTCCTCATCTTCCATCTCTTCTTCAAGTTCTCTAGTCAAAATTCTCCTTATTCCTCTCAGTTCTCCATCCTCAAGTTCTCTAGGGTATTCAGTTATAAACCCAAAAAATAGCAATCCTTCCCTCCAACCAAGTCACCAGGCTTGAATTTTTACAGGGTCATAAAAGCAGACAAGAGTTTTCCTCAGGGAGTGACCAGTAGGGTTTCTTTTACAACCCAAAAAGGGAGTGGTAAAGGAGGAGGTCAACTGAAAGCTAATAACGGTTAGTATATCAAAAAGGGAATTTATGTGATCAGTCTACATTCCTAGAAGTGGTTAGGTAAGAAGTTAGGAGTCTATAATGTTAGTAAGGCTGTATAAGAAAGGAGAGTTCAGCTTAAATTGCACAAGAAATAAAGCTATCCGCCTGACCTAGGAGACAGGCGTTGTTTCCATAAGGGTGTTACCTTGGTTCAGGAGATTGATTGGATGCTTGATAGGTATTTTAGATAAATGCACTGTTAGGAGTTCTTGGAACCACATATAGCATAAAGAAAATCGTTATAGTTGTCGGCTAATATATATACAAAAGCTAAAATATCATTAAGACTTCTTAAGCCATGACTTGACCTTTGGAAAAGTCCTTGACTTTTCCAAGTAGTAGCTTTTGTGATGGTAGCTGAATTCCATTACATTTTCCTGCAGCTTGCAGCAGGCTCACCTGCACCCCCAACCACAGAGTCAGGTAAGGTGCTCTCTGTGGTGGGGGATGGAGACATCTTTCCTGAGTTGGGGGCAGGAGGGCAGGTCTCCTGCTGTAGTATCCAGCAAGAGGAGGGGCCAGCTATCCCTGGGCCAGTGAAGGGTGGGGCTGGCTCCGCACAGCATAGTTCCAATGATCCCTGTGCTAACACAGGCCACGGACCTCATCACAGACCCCAGCTACAGCAGAACCATAGACCTAGACATGGTCCTTGGCATCAGCCCTGGCCTGGACAACATCGCGTCCCCAGGTGACATTGTTGACTACTCAAATCAGCTTCTTCCGGGTAGTGGTACACCCCTGGGACACCAACACAGGTTGCAGCCTAAACCCTGGGCATCTGTGTGGCTTTTGGTGGCAACATGGGCCAGGGAATCAACACAGACCGGAGCTGTGGTAGGGCAGTGGGCCCAGAAACAGCCCTTGGCAGCATCCCAGACCCAGATGTCTTCTTAACCCCAGGTGGCATCACAGGCTACTCAGATCAGCGCGGCTCCCACAGCTACGTGGCCATAAGATATCAATATGGCCCCAGGTGGCAGACCATATTCCAGGCCTTTGCATGACCCTCAGTGGCAACAGGAGGCACAGACATCAACACAGACCCCCTTGGCTGCTTCAGGGCCTCAGACCGAGGCCCTTGGCAATAGCCCAGGCCTAGACATTACCTTGGACTCGGATGGCTAGCAGGCCATTCACGTTAATCTGTTCCTCACTATCTTCACCTCTTCAGATCCACGTCTCTTCCTAGCCTGTAAACCATTCTGCCTCTCTCTCTCTTCCATTTCCCCACCCTGTTCTTACTCAGCATAATGGTGCCCAACCACTAGGCACCAGGGTTCCTGGTTGAGTCACAGGTGGCACTTTGGTTGAGTCCTGCCTGCTCCAGCCGCAAGGCATGGCATAGAGTTGTTGCTTTTCTTCTCTCACATGCCCAGGCCTAGAAACCATGGGTGGCATTTGCACGATGGTGCCAGACTGCTCGTGGTTGATGGTATCCCCGCCACCTCCAACCAAGATGTCTGGGGCGAGCCATATCTGCCTTCTACTGGCTCAGGCCTAGAAAGTGCTGAGTTGCTCCTGGTTGATTGTGACCCCCACAAACTCCAGACAGTGAGGTAGGGCAGGCAGCCACCACTGACCTCCATCAGCTCAGGCTTGGAATAATCTAATTTTTAAAGCATTTTTAAAGTATAATTTGAGACTAATGATAAGTTAGCGACGTTTATTTCAACTTAATTATTAGTGATGCATTAAATCAATGGGAATTGTTTTAAGTGGTTCTCAAATTGGCACAAAAAAGTAATAATTTATTGAAATTTTCTTATTTAAGTTCTAAGACTTCATTCCCATTAGTAGAAAGTTTAAACATTCTTGAAGTAGATGACAAACACCTAGTATTTTATTGATAATGTCTTACTATATGTCATAAATGAGAGAATCACTTGTAACTTATAATGAAATAGCATGTGAGAAGACACTCTAAAATATATAAAAATCAACATGAATTTATTAGGGTCTCAAATTACTGTTCTTTATTGCCCAATTTATTTTATTTTAATATTTCTTCATTACTTAGTAGGAATATGTAATAATGTTCTTGGTTTTAGTGTAAGATAAAATTTAGTAAGTGGTTATATATAATCAAATATGTTCTTTTTCATTTTCATTTCTATTTTATTTATATGGTGTTTTGCCTGCATGTATGGGTACCATGTGCATGCCTGGTGCCTACAGAGACCAGATGAGGGCATCAGCCTGGAATAGGAGCTACAGACAATTGTGAGCCACTATGTGGGCACTGGGAATCGAACTCAGGTCTTCTGGAAGAACAGTCAGTGCTCTTAGCTGCTGACCATCTCTCTGCCCTAATAAGGCACATTCTTGACGTTTGCATTATGTTCTTTTCTTTCTAATTACTCCTCTATAGACTGAAGTTTATTTTCATGTTTGTTTGGAAATGCTGCCTTGATATTCGTCTTTTGAAAACATAACTCATATTTGCCCAGATATATTCAAATTATTTCCCCAAAGAAATTATTAGTATCTTCTATTTATCTTGACCTGTTTTTAGACTTCCCTGTGGGCTGCCAGCTCATAAAAAAATGACATGCAGATTTATTATTAACTACGAAAGCTCAGCCTACAGCTTAGGCTTGTCCCACTAGCTCTTATAACTTAAATTAGCCCATTTATATTAATCTGTGTTTTGGCCTATGGCTTTTTACCTCTCTTCCATCTTGTACCTCCTGTTTCCTCTCCATGTCCTCTGGAGTCTCTCCTGCACCATGATTCATTTCCTCTCCTTCTCTCTCTGCCCAGAAGTCCCACCTAACCTCTTCCTGCCTAACGATTCACCATTTAGCTCTTTATTAAACCAATCAGAAGGTGCCTTGGCAAAGACATCTCTTCACAGCATACAAAAAGATTATTCCACAGCAGTAACCAATTAACTATGCTATGAATAAAAAATTACTAGTAGTTCCTTTTCGATGCGTTGAAATGACGGAAAATTTCTTCAAGAAAACTTAGAAATCTATGTTGCAAATGAAAACCTAGTTTTCTCCAACAGAGTCTCACTGGAAATACAAACCACTCTTAAGACCAGTCCAGTCTTAATATCATCACCCAGCAGTGGACAGCCAACACAAAACGAACTCAATTGAATCTTTGGGAGTTCTTTATCTCATAATGTTTTGACAGTATTTTTTTTTAATCACACAGATCCTTTGCATAAATGGCTTCTGAATTTGTGTTCTTATGGGATTCCTGTATATGTGCAAATGTGTATCTCTGAGTCTATATGTGTTTTTCACATGTTTTCTTTTGCTCTTTTTCTTCTCTTTGTTTGTTTTGTCCTATTCCAGTTTTATTGTATTTTATTTTTATTTTTTAGATGCCTGTTTTTTTTAAGACAGACAGAAGGATGTAGATTCAAATGGAGGGGATATGAGAGAATCTCAGTGGGGTTGCAGGAGAGGAAACTGTAATCAGAATATATTGTATGAAAAAAATCTATTTTCATCAAAAGAAAAAGAAAAAAAAGAAAAATCTCATATTAATAATGATACACTTGAAATCACTAGAAAAACAATTAAAAGATATTTTAAACTACTAGAGTGATTTGAATGCTTATATATTTATTAATGCCACCGCTTTAGCTCCTTATGCCTGCCATTGTACTCAAATAACTCTTTTTGTTCTATTAAATATAATGCAGAGTTAGTGTGTGGGCTAATCAGGAAGCTGATCATAACAATAGATAATACATTATATATAATATATTATATGCATATAATATATATATATATACACTTCTATTTCTAAGTAGAAAGTAACTCTCAAAATAATTTGTCATGTCCCATAAACCTATCCGAGAGCTTTATCATTGATATACCATTAAGACACTACATAGCTGATGCTCTTTTAAGATGAGTGTGGTCCCCCAAATAGTTCACCACTGCCTTGGGGAATAGGTCTTACCTTAGGACGATCTACTCAAGGCTGGCATTTCCTTCACATTAGCTCCACAGAGTTGAGAAGTGGCCACCAGCCTTGGTTCTTCCAGTGCTCTGCCTAGCTCATTACCCACTCTAGCTAGGCTATAGTATCTTTATAGGAAATGTATGGTAATGCTGAGGAAATAGCTCTTACCATCTGTTTTCTCCACTCATTCCTGCAACATTCAGCTGGCTATTCATAAAATTTGCATTTAAAACCCAATATGACAACATTTCTGGGAATTTTTTATGTCCCCCAGTACCATGTTTTTGCAGCAGTCTTACCATCCATTTCTCTTCCTAGCATTTCTCCAGATGCAATAGCAAGTCCAGTCTCCCATTACAGTAAAAAGTTTATTTTAAAAAAAAACCCATAAAACTAAATTGGGAAAGGGCCCAACTGTCAGAGAACACAAGTCAATATTCACTTTCCTTAGCTAATAGGCAATGTGAAAAGTACTTATTGACTTTAATATTATGTATAAGTCTATTGTGATTGGAAAGCAGCTTCTATTTACTGAATTAATGGTTTTAACAAACACAAGATTAACTGCTATTTAAACCCCGAACAGAATGGTTTCAGCTTGTCTTACACAATCAAACTGAGCCCTCTGGTCTGGCTTCCAGACAGACACCTTCTCAATGCAATGGCCCAAGTCTTTTATTTTGTACAGTCACAAAGACCTGTGCCTCCTCCTCTCTCTGTAAGGATGCTAATCCTCTTAGGATGAGGTTCATACTATTAATGCCCTTATTTAAATGCAAGTATTCATTTAAGGCACCATCTCCAAATACAGTTGCATTGAATATTAGAGTTTTGACACCCGAATCTTGAGAAAAACAATTCCTTCCATGGTATCTCCCCCCAACCCTCAGCATCTTCTGGTTGTGTGTGATGTACACACTATCTCTAAAGCCTGACCATGCTAGATGCACACTGCTTTGAATGCTAGTTTGTTCTTGATATTTTCCTTAACTATATGTGACACTGATAGATAGGCTCAGATTTCAAATTTATCAGAGTTCATCTTAGTTCCCAGAAGTCCTTCTCCAAAAATTATGTCTCTGATCATCCCAACAAAGACAGGCTTTTGCTTTGTCATTCAAAAAGCTTTCATTCTGTTTTTCTTCTGATGCTTATTTTTCCCTGACAAATAAAAGATCATATTTCATCATTTCTAACATGAAGATCTTCCGTTGCTTTAATGCCCTCTAAAAATTTACTTGTGATATTAAGGTGGAATAAAGATGATGACTGCCATATGAATTAAAATAGTTTAAGGACACATCACTAGCCATGTTTATAATGTTATGTAATAATACTTCTTAAATGTGCACTGGCCACAACTTCCTATTATGGCATTACATGCCAATATTTGAACTTAACAAATTTAGAATTAAAAATGTGAGGTATAATTCATACCCCCAAATTAGGTTTTTATTCCCTTAGTCTATAAGAATATGTTATTTAGGGAATGAAGAGATGTTTCCAGATTTTGTTCCTAGCACACACATTGGTTGATGCACAACTACCTTTAATTCCAAGTTCAGAAGTTCTGATACTCACTGTGGCTTCCCCAGGCACTTCACTTATCTTCAGAGACTGCCACACAGGCACACACTTATACACATAATTAAAAACAAAAATAAATCTAAAAAAAAAACATTCTTCTTTAGTGTATACTTTTGGCCATTGGCAAATTGAAAAAATCACTTTTGTCCTAGTTAGGATTATTATTTCTGTGACAAGATACTACAACCAAAAGCAAGTGGGGCATGAAAGGGTTTATTTGGCTTACAAACTCAAACAGAGCAAGAACCTAGAGGCAGGAGCTGATGCAGAGGCCATGGAGGATGCTGCTTACTGCCTTGCTCCTCATGGCTTGCTCAGCCTGCTTTGTATGGAACAAAGGACCACCCAGCACAGAAATAACACCACCCACAGTTACTATCACAGTTTATTTGAAGATAACAATTGTTAAAGGAAAGAAGAAAAACAGGAGTTTTGGTCGGCTTCTTGGAGAGTTAAAATGTAGAGGAATGTGTCAGAAGGGAGTGAGCAGGTGGGGAGATGATGCTGTGACTTTGTACAGTGATCCATCCATACCTGCATCCTAGGGAAGATGGGTCTAAGTCAAGACTGAATAAAGGTGACAAACTCAGGGAAATGTCATTTATGCATAAGTGACAGCTGCTGCAGAGACCTCCTGGCAGTTATGCCTGACATGCACAGAGAGCAGTGAATGGGTAGGAGAGCAGTGTGAGAAGAACACAGGGATGAGCTATTTGAGAATGGGGAGGGGCTGTCTAGCATCTTTTATGTGTCATCTCTGCTTTGTTCTGGCCACTGCTGTTTCAGCTCCAAGAGTAAGGCCTGGAAGGTCTTCTTTCACGTCTGTAACTGCCATTGGCCGCTTCTGAGTAAAAGTGGAAAAGTGAAAGTGATATCCCCTAAGGCCACTGGTGGCCGGTGGGAAATGCTTGCTGATGAGCAGCCTCTCCACCACGCTTTCTGCATCAGTTAATATCGAAGATCATGTCTGAAGAATTCCTTGGCAAAGACTCTTAATAAGAGACCTTAATCTTGCTTGATTTGCAAATACAGGCTAAATATAATAGGTCATTTCTTGTAAGTCTCATGTAATACAGAAAAACAGGCAACAGAGTCAGAGACTCACTCACCCTCACAGTCAGAAGTCCCACGAAAACACTAAACTAATAGCTATAATATATAAGCAGAGGACCTGGTACAGATCTGTGTAGGCCCTGTGCTTGCTGCTTTGGTCCATGTGAACTCACATGTGTCTTGCTTAGTTGATTCAGAGGGCCTCGATCTCCTGGTGCCCTCCATCATTTTTGGCTCTTATACCACCTCCTCTTCCACAGGATTCCCTGAGCTCTGGTGGGAGGAATTTGATGGAGACTTCCAGTTTGGAGTCTCTCTGCATGATGTCTGGCTGTGGGTCTCTACATCTGTTCTCATCTGCTCCTGGAGGAAGCCTCTCTGGTGGTGACTGGATAAGGCACTGATCTGTGAGTATAACAGAATATCATTAGGAATCATTTTATTGATTGTTTTCAGGCCAGTAGTATTTGGTTTACCTTAGATCTCAGGGCCATCTAGTCTCTGGTTCTTGGTTATCCAAGCAGAGTCAGGTGTGTATTACATCTCATGGAGTGGGTCTTAGATCAAATCAGACATTGGTTGACTAGTCCTGAAAGTTCTATGCTACCAGTACCCTAGTGTATTTTGCAAATGGGACAGAATGTAGGTTAAAGGTTTTGTAGCTATGGTGCTGTTTACATTTCTCTACCAGTAGTCTGAGAGTACCTTCCCTCACTAAAGAGACTACAATTTGGTAGGGAGAGGCTCCATGTAAAAACCAGCTCGATTTCTCCATGTTCATTGAGTTGTGTGAGTGTTGTCCTAGGCAATGGGGCCCGTTGTCAGTTTGTGGAGGACAACCTTTTGTCTTAGCAACAACCTGGGTGGGTTGGAGACTTCCATGGCATCCCCTTTGGCCAACAACTCAATGGAATGTACCCTAATCCTACCACAAGAAGCCTTGCATGGCTACAAGAGATGGCCAGTTGAGACTCTGTATCTCCCATTACTAGGAGTCCTCATTAGGATCACCTCCATAGATTCCAGGAAGTTTCCCCTGCACTAGGTTTCCACATGCACCCCCAAGTACCCCAATTATAGTCGTTTCTCCCTGATATAAAATACAATATAAAATTTAAATTTTACAATATAAAAACTTGTCACATAATCACAATAATCTATTGAATACTAATTGAGAACTGTTTGTTTTTCCTCAAGTTTGTGATAATACAGTGTTGGATGTTTTTACTCTTTACTCTTTGGGGCTCTTTTGGGGGGCCCACCACCCAGCTCTCAAGTAAATACACACAGAGCCTTATTCTCACTTATGAATGACTGGCCTTAGCTTGGCTTATTTCTGGCTTAAATTTCTAACTTAAATTATAACCTTTTGCCTCTGGGCTTTTTACTTTTTTCTTAATTCTATATATCTTACTTTACTCTATGGTTGGCTGTATAGCTCTCTTGCTCCTTCCTTCTCCTTTTCTCTCCTTCTGTATGTTCTCTATGCCTGTCAGCCCCACCTGCCCTTTCTCCTGCCTAACTATTGGCCACTCAGCGCCTTATTAGACCATCAGGTGTTTTAGACAGTCACAGTAACACCTTCACAGGTTAAACAAATGCAACATAAAAGATTGCAACACATTTTTGCATCATTAAATAAATGTTTCACAGCATAAACAAATGTAACACATCTTAAAATAATATTCTGCAACAGTTGGGTTAAAGTTTTTACTTATATTCTGTTTATATGCCATTTTAATAGTTTCTGCTAGAGCATTCATGTGTGATTCACCACTTGGAGGTGGTTATTGAGTTAAAAATGTATATGAGATTTTATTTTGAAAACAGTGGGAATAGGATTGTTTGAAATTGCATCAGTTTCTTCCTCTGCCTTTCAACTTGGTCAGTTCTGTGTTATGAGTATGATAGGCAGAAGTGAAGTCTTCCTCATATACCTATGTTTACTCTTTAGAACTTCAGATTGTACATACATTGAAAATCTGCTGTTGCATCTTATTGAGTTATGTATCTTTAGACTAGATATGATCTCGTATTTTGTACATGGGTCTAGTGTAATCATCAGCCTCTTTCTAAAGGAAAGCACAGAGGAGGAAACGCCAGGAAAGAGGATGTGCTTGGACTGGTGCAGGTGCTGCCAGAGCATCCCTGGCCAAGAAATGTGGGCAAGGAGAAAAAAGTAAAAGAACAGATCCTGTCCCTGCGGCTCCAGAAAAAAAACGTAACTCTGCTTGCTTGCTAACTGCACCCTGGGAAGCCAGCCTGCAGCTAACCTAACCAAACACCATCCATCTAAGAATCAGCCTCGGAGCCTCTAGAGCAGTAAGGTGATAAATGTGTGCCTTCTTAAGCTGTTTAGGTTGTGGCAGTTTTTAGAGCAGTGACTGATACAATGAAGATTTAAAATATCATTTCGAGTGCAAAAGGGTTGACTTCACTTTAAAAATTAACACTAATGTAAGTGCATGAAACTGATCTTCAAACCGTTTTGGTGAATATTTTTGTTAGTCCTATAGATCCAGTTACAAAATAATTGCTCCTTTGGCATACATGCTTGATTCTTTGAAACCATGTTATTATCGACACCACTGTGGTTTGTCACCATAGCAATTTTTTTAAAGATTTATTTATTTATTATGTACACAGAAGAGGGTGCCAGATCTCATTACAGATGGTTGTGAGCCACCATATGGGTGCTGGAAATTGAACTCAGGACCTCTGGAAGAGCAGCAGTTGGTGCTCTTAACCTCTGAGCCATCTCTCCAGCCCAGCAAATTTTAAATACTGTACAACTACATACTCCTTTCCCTTCTTCCTTTCCTTGTCCTTTTCCCCTTCCTCCTCTCTTCCTTCTCAGTTTCTCCTCCCTTCATCCCTCCCTTTTGTGGAGTTGAGTGGGGCTTATTACATAGCTAGGTCTACTCTGAAATTCCTAAGCCGTTTCCTCATTAGCACAGACCACTTTGCCCAGTGTCGAGTTTTTCTTTTCTCTTTAGTGATTACTATTACTTTCACAGTTTTCTGTTTGCTTGTTTAAGCCATAGAAAGTTTTTTCCACCCATAGTATATAGCAACATCTTGTGTTATTCTTGTGGCTTTAGCCCTAAATCATTGCTGCTGTGTCCCAAGTGCCTATATTATAGTGGTAACACATAATAAGTGCCCATATATGTTGAATAAATAAAGGAATCCATTGAGTTAAAATTTATTCTGGATTCAAGATATGTGATAGGTGTATAGTTCTACTCCTTAAATATTTCATATAGCTAGTCAATGGTCTGGAAAGTATCTACTGAAAAATTGTAAATCTTACCCATTGATGAATAATGGTTGGTGTTTCACTAATGCTGACATACTTTTGTATCTATTTCTTTTTAGACATACTACAATAATTAATTAATTAATTAGTAGTGAGTGTGTGTGCTAAATGTGTGCAGGTTCTCAAGGAGATCAGAAGAATAGTGAAAATCCTACATCAGTCTTCTGGAAGAGCGACCTGTGCTCTTAACCCCAGGACCACCTCTCCAGCCCCGCTTTTATATTTTTTTCTGGACACTGTTTTCTAGACAAACACACACACATATATTATACATATATGTGTATATATTTATATAGTTCCCATTTTTAGAGCTAGAGAGAAGGCTCAATGGTTAAGAGCACTGGTTGCTCTACCAGAAGAGCTTGATTCAATCCCCAGCACCCACAGGGTGGCTCACATCCCTCCAGTCCCAGGGGATCCAATACCTTCTTCTGGCCTCTGTGGACACCAGGCACTCTAGTGGTACACAGGCATGCATGCAGAAAAAATATCCATACACAGAAAATAATAGATAGATAGATAGATAGATGATTGATAGATAGATAGATAGATAGATAGATAGATAGATAGATAGATGATAGATAGATAGATAGACAGATAGATAGATAGTGTGATGATATTGTGTTCCCCAAAATATTGTGCACCCTAATAAACTTATCTGGAGTCAGAGGACAGAACAGCCATTAGATATAGAGGCCAGAAAATGGTGGCACACACGCCTTTAATCCTACCACTTGGGAGGCAGAGATACATGCAGGTCTTGTGAGTTTAAAGCCACATTGGAAACAGCCAGGCATAGTGACCTTAATCCCAGGAAGTGATGGCAGAAAGAAGAAAGGTATATAAGGCATGAGGACTGGGAACTAGAGCTGGTTAAACTTTTAGACATCTAGAAGCAACTCAGCTGAGATCCATTTGGATGAGAACTCAGAGGCTTTCAGTCTGAGGAAACAAGATCAGCTGAGCAATTGGCGAGGTGAGGTTAGCTGTGGCTTGTTCTGCTTCTCTGATCGTCCAGCATTCACCCCAATACCTGGCTCTGGGTCTGTTTTTATTAATAAGAACTTTTAAGATTCTTGCTACAAGATAGATAGATGATAGATAGATAGATAGATAGATAGATAGATAGATAGATAGATAGATAGATAGATAAACATTTTTAATTCTTTATTTTTCCCCATGATGCTAGGCCTTACATTTTCCTAAAGTTACCATCTCTAAAATAATGTTATTATTTTCTTAACCTTGAGGAAACTTGATGTTTTCAAGTCTCATAATAGAACTTACATGAATCATACATGAGTTGTTCAGAAACAGAAACCTATTTTAACTTATTGATATAAAATCCATCATAGTTAGAAACCCTTGCATGTGTTTTTGAGGATAAACATACAAGAATTAAGAAGCTTCTAACTACATTGAAAATAGCTACTACCTTGAAAAATAATTTGGATTTTGTGTTCCTAGATTGGTTTTCAGTTAACCCAGTGTGGTGGCTTAATATCTTCAAATTAAGTGTCAAGTTTATATCATAAAAACATATAAAATTACTATAGTGGGTATAGTTAAAATGATTTGGAAAACCAAAATATCTACAAGAGAATTTGTCTTACTAGTTATGTTTTTTGAATATATATTTATCAAAGAAATGAAATATTACAACAGACATTTGAAAAGCTGTCCGAGGGAAAAATAGCTCATAAATAGAAATTATTCTGTTAATATTTATGTAATTTAATTATTTATAAAATTGTAATTATAAACCATTAGGATCTAATGGACTATGTGGTGAGTGACCTTGATGGTTGATTAGGTGTTTTATATACAAACTATATCTAGACTGCTTATGAGACAGACTTCCACAATTCATAACCTAATCCACTGCCAACTGCCATTAACATAGGGAGGGACTCACTGCAGACTCTGCAGTGGATCCTTCCCTAAGCATCCAGATGAAAACGCAGCCATACCAATGAACACTGGATTTTAGCTGAAGTCTTAAAATTTGCCAGGACTTTTGGCCTACAGAACTACAGGCCAGCAACTGTGTGTCATCTTTAGCCCCTATATTTGTAACACTTCCTTGTGCAGCAATAGGAACAACACGTCCTAGGTTTCAGACCACCTTATAGCAATTATCATTGCAATGATCTTTCTGTGCATGAGTTTAGAAAACAGTATTTGACACCAAAGTGGTCCAGCATTTTCCAGAAAAGATGCAAGCAGTTGGCTAGGAGTCCTGAGCTTCAGACATGGACAGAGAGAAGACCATAAAAAGGGAACCTATTTAGGGCTGTGAACTAACTCTGGATACAATGTTCTCAGGGAGATGAAAATGGTGGTGAGATTTTAATTTCTTTCTGTTTTGCTTCTAATGCAAAATGAGAATTAGCATACTCTCAAATATGACAGTAGTATTTTAAAAATCATTGAATTTTTTTCAATAATTTGAGTGATGTCATTGAAAGTTTAGTCTGAGAATTTTTATTAGCATGATTTGTAAAGAAGTTAGGATTTTAAGAAAAATTATGTTTTACAAGTGTGTTATGCTTATACCTTAGATTTATGGAGACATTCACTTAAATTATCTTAACTTAATACTCTTAACTATAATACAAACAAGAAATGGAATAACGGGTAACTTTATATTTACTTTATTGGGCTAAACATTAGTAAAATACCAGCCTTGCCGAGTGGTGGTGGTGGTGGCGGTGGCGGCACTTGGGAGACAGGGCCAGGCAGATCTCTGTGAGTTTGAGGCCAGCCTGGTCTACAAAATGAGTTCCAGGAAAGGCGCAAAACTACACGAGAAACGCTGTCTCGAAAAAACCAACAAAAAAGGAAATTACCAGCCTTTTATAACATGATTAATATACATAGTTGGAAGAACTGTAAGAAATAATAAAAATATAGATGGTGAAAAATGGTTGCAGTTCCTTTTTCTAATTTTTTTTTACCCACGGTAACTTAGTGGCAATTAGATGAAGCTGATATTGTAGTGAACAAATCTTAAGAGCCCAGGCCACTAATCTGGAGATAATCAGTAAACAAAATATGTTTAATAAAACCATGTTATTAAAGCATTTCTTGTCACTATGAGCTAAATACTTGATACATACAGTTTAAAGGGGAAAGATTTGCTTTTCCTTAAGGTTTCCAAGGTGTCAGTCAATCATGGTTGCAGGACATGGTGAGTCAGAGCAACTGAAAACCAAGCCAGAAAGCAGAGCAAAGTGGCAACAGGAAGTCCCCAAGGTCGTCCTTCCTCCAACTATGGCGCACATTCCATAGCGCCCCAACCTTAGTAAATCTATTCAAGTTTGAATCCATTAATAGATTAAGTCATTCGTCAGGTCAGAGCCGTCAAGGTCTAATTGACTCTAGAACCCCCTCACCAGCACACATAGAGGAGGACTCACCCAATCTCATTATCTCAACACAAATTATCACAAAGGCCCTTTCTTTTTTGTCTTGAGATTTATTTGCATTTTATGTGTAAATGTTTTGCCTAGTTGTGTCTATTGTATGCAGTACTCACAAGGGCCAGAAGAGGGCATTGCATTCCCCTGGAGTAGAGTTACAGGAGGCTGGGAGCAGCCATGTGGAGGATGGGACTCAAAATTTGATCTTTTGCAAGAGCACCAAGTTCTCTTGAATGGCTTGGCCATCTGTCCAATCCACACATCACGTTTCCAAAAAATTAAGTAAATAAATAGATAAACAAACAAACAGGTAAATAATTGTGTCTAAAACGGTGTGTTTTGAAAAAAGTATTTAATAAGAAACTGTAGACATGTCAGTTAAGTAGAGATTAAAAGGTCGAGATCATATATGCCATATCCATTTATAAAATGAGCCAAGGAACAGAGTAAAGTAAGTTTACAAAAGTGTAAACGATGACATATACGGTGAGGTGATGATGAGGTAAAGGTGACTGTCGTTGTTTTTAGAACGCCTGACGTCATCGACCCTTCCCTGCTCCACATCCTCTGCTTTGAAATCTACCCATTTCCCACAGCTGCTGTGGAAGACTTGAGTCTTGCGTGTGTTTGTCAGTGGACACCCACGCTAAGCTAGTCATATCACTGAGGAAGTTAAATCTTCAAGGTCAAGCGAAGGATGGGTTAGCCATTTTTCTATGACACACATTTATGGTATACGGAAGAAGCCAGAGCAAATTTACAGAGACAGGAAGTGAAATTGGCAAATTAACATCCTCTGCCCTTTCTGCAGTGGGTCTTATGAAAGGCCACACCTGTGCTGCCCGGGTTCCGTGCATTTCAGTGAGCTGACGTTTCTTGTACCCAAACAGTCCACAGCAAGAATAATGGATAATTTTAATTCCAGGTATGTTCTCACTATCCAGACTTTTATACGTGTGTGTGTGTGTGTGTGTGTGTGTGTGTGTGTGTGTGTGTGTGTACGTATGGTGGTGGTGGTTTGAAAGAAAAAGGCCCCCAAAGGGAGTGTCAGTATTAGGAGATATGGACTTCTTAGAGTAGGTGTGGTTTTCTTGGAGGAAGTTTGTCACTGTGGGGGTGGGCTTTGGGGTCTTTTCTCAAGCTTCACTCAATGTGACAGTTGGTTGACTTCCTGTTGCCTGCAAGATGTAGGATGCTCAGCTACTCCAGTACCACATCTGCTTGCATGCTGCCATGCTTCCTGTCATGATGATAATGGACTGAACCTCTGAAACTATAAGTGAGCCTTCCCAATTAATTTTTTTTATAAGAGTTGCTGTGGTCATGATGTCCCCTCACAGCAGTAAAAACCCTAAGCAATATGTCTTTATAGCTAAAAGAATCTGTTATTATAAGACCTGTAAAATATGCAGTTAAAAACAAATATAGCTAGTGCATCAAAGAGGAAATATTTAAATCCATTCTCCTGATGATCAAAGTCACAGAAGGGTTGAAGTGGCTTAAAGTGAACTGTACAGACTGCACAGAAAGTCAGTTTCTAGAACTAGAAGTTAATTCAAGCATAGAGACCATAGATTACACATCCTGGAAGGATAAGAAATAGCAGCAATTGAACATAAATTTAGATCGTGAGTTTTCTAGTAGCCAAAGGTGACAGAGCACAATAGTATGATTTTCTCTTCATTGTGTGATTAAAAGAAGCATCTTGGTTCTTTACAAAAGACTCATTTCCCCCAGTTTTTAAGGCAGAATTGAACCTATTCCACATATATCATTATAGAATTATCAGATGTGAGCATGTGAGCATTTGAACATTAAAGAGAAAATGTAGGGGTAATTTTGCCCCCTAGAAATTGGTTATTTAGCAACGTGAAGCAACATACCTTGGGACAGAGAGAAAGAAAAGCTTTGTAGTAGATGATACATAAATGATTTCTCATATGACTAACATTTCATACATTATTTCAATATCATTTTGGAAGTCATCACTAGTATAATACAAGTGAATAATTTTGGTCTATGGTTGAAAAGATGCCTATTGATATGCAATTTTTTTTAAAAAAAAGTACTTGGATAATAGGATTCTCAGCTTAATGGATCATAATATTACCAAATAAATCATGACTCTTTCAGTGAGAATATGGGGCTGAAATATTTTGTGTTGTTGGTTACTGAGAGCTGTGGGTTGCAAATGACATTGATGTAGGTGGCAACGTACGTATCCATATTACCAAAAGCCTTAAAGAGCATTACAGGTATTCTCGCCAAAGATGAATGTGCTTCTACCTATTAGCTTTTAGTAGAATGGCCCATGCATAATAATAATAATAATAATAATAATAACTCACAGCTTGGGGGCTGGATAGACTGCTCAGCAGCCAAGAACATCAGGATCTGAGTTCAAATCCCAAGAATGGACATAAAAATCTTGCACACCTGTAAAGCCAGTATTGGAGGCAGGGTAGAGATAGAAGGCCTGGTGGACTTCAGCCTAACTCCTGACTCAGTGACAGATCCTGCCTCCAAGGTGTAAAGCAAACATCACAGAACAGGTACTGTAGCAGGAATCTTCAGTACCCCACATTCTCCCCTGGCTTCCTCACACACTCCTGTACACATACACAAAAATAGTAATAACCAATAATGTAATAACCAATAACAACTCAGACCATTAAAATGTTGGCATGTGAAAAGGGAGTCCATGTTACTCACACATTGGGAAGAAAATGTATCAAGGTAGATCCGGGGGAGATTTTTTTTTTTTTTGTATGTTTGTTCAAAACATGTAAAATAGATGGTAAAAAAGGTTCTGGAAAATCACCTTGATGTAGTAATAAAATAAAAGAGAAGAGGTTGTCACAATATAATACATGTTTAGATATACCTTATCCAGATTTACACACAGATTTCTTTTTTTCTTTAGCAGGATAGTAAGCTTGATTTCAGGGAGTAATAAGTCAGGATTTTCAAGAGCACTAAAAAAAAACATTAAATTTATGCTCAACAGAAATTACCTTCCTAGGACTGCCAAAAACCAAGGTCATGGAGGTAACGTGGCCAGAAGCCCAGTACAATCAATGCCATGGCCAGTAAAGAGAAGTGTTTAATTATAACTCTCATTTTAAGAATTACTTTCGACTACACAGTTGCCCAGGCATGGACATGGGCTACTGCAACATTGAGGTCTCTGTAGGGACAAATGAAAGAAGAAAAAATTGAGCCTGTTGTACATTATCTGTATAGATGAGAATTTATTCTTGAATAAGTAATAATAATAGAGTTAAAATAAAGTGTAAGCATGAAAACTTGGACAATAGATTAAGATTAGGCATGGCCTTCATTGACAATTCCACATTAACAATAATAGAAGATGAGAAAACACAAAGATTGGATTTTTATATACAGCTTTTATGCTATGATAAATGCTGCAGGAACCAACAAAGCATGACACAATGTTAAAAATTCTTTTCAAACAAGAGGGGAGTCAGCACAAGTAAGTATGGGGATCAAGTCAGTGAAGAGGCTTTATTCAATTTTAGGGAGTGAAAACAGGACTTGAGAGATGAAAATGTAACATTACACAGATCTATTAGTACAATTAGAAAATATAGGAAAGAAAAATAAATTGTCATATGGTCCAACAATTCCATTTATAGTTATCTACCACACATATAAATGCATATGAATTCTTATATGCACACATATAAAAATATGAGTGCTTATATGTAAGCCCATGTACAGACTCACATAGCTGTATGTACGCATGCTGTGGGATGTTAATGTATGTCCTGTGGGAGCCCTTCTTGGGTTCCTTGTGGCATTACCCAGCAGGTTTGCATAGAGGATGATTAGGACCATGGGCCTGAGTGCAGGTGTCTGAGATGGTCTGCACTTGGCTGTACTGGGGGATGGTCTGCATGTCAAGTTGCTCTGATTGGTCAATAAATAAAACCTGATTGGTCGTGGCTAGACAGGAAGTATAGGCGGGACTAACAGAGGAGAAATAAAAGAACAGGAAGGCAGAAGGAGACGCTGCCAGCCACTGCCAGGACAAGCAGCATGTGAAGATGCTGGTAAGCCATGAGCCGCGTGGCAAGGTATAGATTTGTAGAAATGCGTTACTTTAAGATATAGGATAGTTAACAGGAGGCCTGCCACGGCCATACAGTTTGTAAGCAATATAAGTCTCTGTGTTTGCTTGGTTGGGTCTGAGCGGCTGTGGGACTGACGGGTGACAGAGATTTGTCCTGACTGTGGGCAAGGCAGGAAAACTAAAGCTACATACGCATATATCTGGGCATCATTTCAGTATGGTTTATAACAGCAAAGATTGGGCAAAGCTAAAAAATATCTAACAAGATACTTTTCATCATTGTAAGAAACATGTAGTGAGATAATTTTAAGTGAAAGCATTTTACACATTGTACATGTAGAAACAAATTGTATCTGGATATATGCATACATGGAAATGTAAATATACATATTGATATATAACTTATTTTTTTACTATGTCATTTTATTTTTAATTATGTGTAGGTGTCTGTGTGTGAGCATGTGCACAAGAGGGTAGTGCCTGTGAAGGACAGAAGAGGTTGAATCCCTTGGAGCTGGAGTTACAAGTCATGGTGAGTGGTGAGTATTCCAATATGAATGCTGAAAACTGAGCTCAGATCTTCTGTTGGAGCAGTGAATGCTTTTAAACATTTTCCAACTCTCCAGCACCAATATATTCATTTATAAACAGCATAAATAGAGCAGGTTGTGAGAAAAATGCAAAATTCCATCATTTCTTATTTTGAAAAATGGGACTAATGAAAAGGAGATTTTTTTTATTTCTTTATAAAAACTCATGAAAGACTTTACAGTGCAGGTAAACATCATATATGAATTTCCATATGATAATTAAGTTTTCAATTTGGGGTTATGTAATCATGTGTACATTAGCTAAGCTGTTTCCATTGATGAACTACATAATTCTGGAGGTTTATAAAGTATGATATCATAAGACAAACATACAAACATCATGGTTAAGGGCCAGGGAGTGGCAGGATGCTGTTCATTATTAGTGAATGCAAAGATGTCCTCTTAACTATAATATCCCACCTTTCATGAAAATGCAAAACAAACACAAGTCAAGATCTAACAAAATTAGCTTTGCTAGAAAACATATTTAATTTCATTTCTTTTGTAAATGAAAAGGAAGAAAACATTGCTATGAAAAAATAGTACTTTTAAAATATTGTAAAACACTTTGGAAGAAATAAGCCTGTGGCCATCTCTAAAGCTGCTAACACTACAAAACTGTTTATCCATGAAATTGGAAAAGAAATATTGTTCTGAAAGTATCTTACTCTATTCTGGCCTCTCTATCCATTATTCCATTGCTTCCTTCTTCCATGTAATCCATGGTTTTGTACATCTCCTGTAAATCTTCAAGTAGATATCTTTTTCTTTTCTTTTCTAGAGATAGACAAGGTCTACAAATGTCACCCAGTTCGGCCTCCAACTTACGAATCTCTGGCTTCATCCTCCTAAATGCCCAAATGGTATATTTTGGGGCCTAAGAACAAAGCTCAGTAGTAGAATCCTCATGTACCTTAGACAAGGCTCTGGACTTCAGAAACAACTGGTAAAGGAAGACAAACTGTAGTTCCATAGGAAGTGACCAAAAGGACTCCAATCTGTAGTTGCTTTTTTTCCTACTCTTACTCTTTGGGAGGCCCACCACCCAGCTCCCAAGTAAATCACATGGAGACTTACTCTTTCTTATGATTGCCTGGCCTTAGACTGACTGGCTTCTAGCCAGCTTTTCTTAATTCAAATTATCCCATCTACTTTTGCCTTTGGGCTTTTGTCTTTCTATATACCTTTCCTTACTTCTTCCTCTGTGGTTTACTGTTTAGCTGGATAGCTGGCCCCTGATGTCCTCCTCGTCTCCTTTTTCTTATTCCTTGATCTCCTTTTCTCCTTCTATTTATTCTCTCTGCATGCCAGCCCCACCTGTTTCTTTCTCCTGCCTAGCTATTGACCATTCAGCTCTTTATTAGATCAATCAGGTGTTTTAGGCAGCCACAAGTAACACAGCTTCACAGAGTTAAACAAATGCAACAAAAAAGAATGCAACACATCTTTGTATCATTAAAACAAATGTTCCACAGCATAAACAAATGTAATACATCTTAAAATAATATTCTACAACATCAATCAAGTGCAAAAAATGTGTATTTGTTGTTCATTCAAATTAGAAAATAAAGCTATGATTTGGGAAACTTGAATAAGAATCCCTAAATATCATAAATACATTGCTAAAATTATGATGAAATAATAATAATAATAATAATGAGATAGCTGCAGCAAATAAAAGAAAAAAGAGAAAAATGTTACATTGTACAGAATCAGGGTGAGAGACTGTGCTGACAACCTTAGGGCCAACTACAGCTGCCTGACCTCCACTACCCTCCTGATTGAGCCTCAAGAACCAGCCTTCTGAGACCTTACAGTTGACCTGAGGCCAAGTAGAAAGTTCTGGTGTTTTGAGAAATAGAAACACTTCAGCTCTGTATATGATGGTAATTAGCACTGCAAGGCCTCAGGTGTTAAAAAAGACCTGCATAAAATATAAACAAAGGGCCCTCTGGCAGCAATAGAAATTGTCCTCTTCACATGCAGACAGATACAACCATAGATGACAGCAAAACAAACCTCATCCATTGCTATGGGATGGTCTTTCTGTACCTGTGTTGCTACCATTGGTTAGTAAAGAAGTTGCTATGGCCTGTGGCAAGGAGAATGAAACCAGTGGGGAATTCAAGCAGAGAGACAAGGAGAAGAAAAGCAGAGTCAGAAGAGATGCTACAAGCCTCGCAGGGAGCAAGATTTAATGGAATGAAGTCATGTAGCAAGACATAGATTAATAGAGATGGGTTGAATTAAGTTGTAAGAGCTAATTAATGATAAGCCTGAGCCATAGACCAAACAGTTTGTAGTTAATATAAGCCTCTGTGTGTTTACTTTGGACTGAGCATCTGCAGAACACAGGAAAACTTCTGGCTACATTTGGCATCCACCATTGGGCATTGATTCCCATAGACCTGAAAAACGTTAAAAAAGATTCTTAATGCACAGAAACAGGGCCAGGAGCAGCTTCCTAGTTCATGTCTCTCATACAGCCGCAGTACAGAGACACTAGGGCATTCGAGCTGGAGCACAGCATAGCGGATTCCCACAGTGGTACACAGAGGTGTCTCTAAGCGGTGCAGCACACTGCATGGTAGATTTACCTTTGACTAGTACAGACAAAAAAAAAAAAGTTTCTGGGCTACATGCTTCTGGATAGAGGCACTGCTTCTATCAAGACCCACTGCTTCCAAGAGTTGGCAGTGAGCATGGCTCCCAGAGCTGGTAGTAAATGTGCCTCTGCCATGTGGAAAACCCAAGCAGGGCCGAGTCACCAGCCAAAGCTTCAGCTTGGGTCCTGGCCATGCAGCTTAACAATTTAAAAACTCTCCTGGTCAGAAAAGAATTACAGATATACAATAGGACAGATTCAGATGAAAAAAAAAACTCTCAACAGTTTACAGTATGTGTAAAAATGTACATAGGCTTGGAAGAGAAAGGAGAAAGAGTAAGGGTGATGTGATACAGAATTGATGGGGAAAAGAGTAGATTATTGAATCTACTTTGACAAGAAAAACAGCTGTGAATCTCAAAATACTTCATACTGGTATGGATTTTGGTTTATTGATACAAATTTAAGGTCAATTTTGTTATACTGTATGTATATTTCTACTCTTGTTTAAGATATTATGGTTATGCAATTCATTTAAAATTGTAACATATAATTAAGAATTACAAATTAATAATAGTCATCTATGATAATCAAATTTATAGTCATGTTAATTAAGTTTTATAAGTATACAAAGATATATTTCAATTAGGTAGGTAATCTTCAAACACTTCAAAGACCTACAAAGAATATGGCATTTAAAATGTTTTGAGAACTTAGACTTTTTTGGACAGTGAGACACATCTGCTCCTGGCAGCACCAATCACTTCAAAGCCGATGATGGCCATCAAATAATCTCATTATGGAGTTTGCTTACAATGTGGAAAAGGCTAGCCACTTGGGCAAGACACTGCCCTTGCCTGGACTGCTTGACAGTATGTTGTACAATCTGGACATGCAGGACCCATAGCAAGATGACCACTGAACTTTGCAAAACAAGGTTCTTCCAGGTCCCTGCT